>NC_054382.1:29042451-29232451 GCF_017654675.1 Xenopus laevis | reverse complement strand
AAGATACAGCAACCAGATACAGGATACGATTACAATTAATGACTCAGCCCTGAGCAAAGCTCAGGGCGGGGTTAATAAAGGGACGGAAATTGGGAATGGGAAACACATGAGGGTAAACGAGGTGGGTGGAGAATGGGGAGGAACACACTAGAAACTGACAGGTACATGAAACACAAGGGTAAGGATCAGCCTCAAAGAGCCCCCAGTGGCTCAAAAGAACACACAATGTCCAGAATCTGGGAAATAAAGGTTCGAGTCCCGGGCTGATCCTTACAGTACCCCCTCCGGGCGACCCAACGAAAGACCCCCATCCTTTTTAGTCCAATGACTGGAGATGGGGACAAAAGTTTGCCTGGGTCAAAGGCTGGAGAGCCACCAGGGTCAAAGGCTGGAGAGCCGCCAGGATCGGAAGCTAGATCAGAGAAGTCGCCAGAGTCAGGAGCCAGATCAGATGGATGGCCAGAGTCAGCCTGCATAGCAGAAGAACCAGCCAAGGCACCCATTACAGGTGGCGGACCAGCAGAGGCACCCATTACAGGTGGCGGACCAGCAGAGGCACCCATTACAGGTGGCGGATTGCCCAGGACAACAGGAAGACCACCACGAATAGCAACAAGACTGGTAGACTCTGGAGCACCAGAACTATCAGATCCTGCAGCAGGAATGGCAGGTCTAGAAGTAGATTTGTCCGTGGGCCCAGAGGCCATGGTACACAGGTCCTCACAGGCTGAACCCAGCAAGGCTGTTGACACAGAGGCTGGAAGCGGCAAGGCTGCTGGCACAGAGGCTGGAAGCGGCAAGGCTGCTGGCAAGGCTGCTGGCACAGGAGCTGCAGGCGGGACCGCTGGCACAGGAGCTGCAGGCGGGACCGCTGGCACAGGAGCTGCAGGCGGGACCGCTGGCACAGGAGCTGCAGGCGGGACCGCTGGCACAGGAGCTGCAGGCGGGACCGCTGGCACAGGAGCTGCAGGCGGGACCGCTGGCACAGGAGCTGCAGGCGGGACCGCTGGCACAGGAGCTGCAGACTGGACTGTAGGAACTGGAGCTGAAAACGTAATGGGAGACATGGAAATTGACAGAGACAGCTTTCGGGGAGCCGGCACAGGAACAGGCAGCTTTCGGGGAGCCGGCACAGGAGGCAGCTGCTGGGGGTCTGGCATTGGAACAAGAGGCAGCTGCTGGGGGACCGGCACTGGAGCAAGAGACTGCTTTCGGGGAGCCGGCACTGGAGCAGGAGGCTGCTTTCGGGGAGCCGGTACTGGAGCAGGAGGCAGCTGCTGGAGGACCAACACTGGAACAAGAGGCAGCTGCTGGAGAACCGACACTGGAGGCAGCTGCTGAGAAGTCGGCACAGGAACAGGCAGCTTTCGGGGAGCCGGCACAGAAGGCAGCTGCTGGGGGACCGGCACTGGAACAAGAGGCAGCTGCTGGAGAACCGACACTGGAGGCAGCTGCTGAGAAGCCGGCACAGCAGACAGGACAGGCTGGGAAGCCGGCACAGCAGACAGGACAGGCTGGGAAGCCGGCACAGCAGACAGGACAGGCTGGGAAGCCGGCACAGCAGACAGGACAGGCTGGGAAGCCGGCACAGCAGACAGGACAGGCTGGGAAGCCGGCACAGCAGACAGGACAGGCTGGGAAGCCGGCACAGCAGACAGGACAGGCTGGGAAGCCGGCACAGCAGACAGGACAGGCTGGGAAGCCGGCACAGCAGACAGGACAGGCTGGGAAGCCGGCACAGCAGACAGGACAGGCTGGGAAGCCGGCACAGCAGACAGCCAGTTGGGAGCCAGTCGTCGGGAAGGTCCAGCTGGACACTTGGGTTGCCGATGCTGCTGCGAAGCCTCCTCTCTTGGGGGTACTAGGCACGGCAGAAGCCCCCCTTCTGGGGGCACAGGATCAGGCAGAAGCCCCCCTTCTGGGGGCACAGGATCAGGCAGAAGCCCCCCTTCTGGGGGCACAGGATCAGGCAGAAGCCCCCCTTCTGGGGGCACAGGATCAGGCAGAAGCCCCCCTTCTGGGGGCACAGGATCAGGCAGAAGCCCCCCTTCTGGGGGCACAGGATCAGGCAGAAGCCCCACTTCTGGGGGCGCAGGACAAGGCAGAAGCTGGGCCAGCACTGGAGGTAGCTGTTGCAGAGGGGTAGCAGGACCGGGAACAGAAGCAGACCGCTGTGGGGTAGAGGGCCCAGGAATAGACTGCGGAGGGATGGCTGGTGCTGGAACAGGAGCAAACTGCAGAGGCATAGCTGGCCCTGGAACAGGAGCAGACTGCAAAGGCATAGCTGGCCCTGGAACAGGAGCAGACTGCAGAGGCATAGCTGGCCCTGGAACAGGAGCAGACTGCAGAGGCATAGCTGGCCCTGGAACAGGAGCAGACTGCAAAGGCATAGCTGGCCCTGGAACAGGAGCAGACTGCAAAGGCATAGCTGGCCCTGGAACAGGAGCAGACTGCAAAGGCATAGCTTGCCCTGGAACAGGAGCAGACTGCAGAGGCATAGCTGGCCCTGGAACAGGAGCAGACAGCGGTGGGGATTTCAAAGGCCAAGAAACTGGAGGTGGACGACCAGACACAGGCCAGATAGCAGTTTATAGCTCATCTTCGCTCGAATCTGAATCCTCCCAGCCCACATCAAAGACTGAATCCTCCCACTCATCGTCAGAGAGAAAATCCTGGTAGACATCATCACAGAAATGGGAGCTGACTTTTGCCTCATTCTACCCACCCCAAGGGAGTTGTAGTTCCACATCGGGACAAGAAAGCATGGAGGGCTTTCCCAAGGGCTTCTTGTTTGGCTGAGTCATTCTGTAAGGGTTACAGCATGGAACCGCTGTGATAGTGGATAGCCATTCCATTGGGAGAGGATATGGCGGAAGCCCAGGGGTGTACCCATAGATGGTAAGGGAGGCAGACATGGTGAAAATAAAGCAGGTTTACTTGGAGCTTGCAAATAACACAGGAACAGTTCAAAATAAGGTAATTACCAGGAAGGTGAGGATAAGGAAACAATGCTGGAACAAGGCAACACAGGAGCTTGGAATCCAGGAGCTTGGGATACAGGTAAGGAATCACTGGAACAAGATACAGCGACCAGATACAGGATACGATTACAATTAATGACTCAGCCCTGAGCAAAGCTCAGGGCGGGGTTAATAAAGGGACGGAAATTGGGAATGGGAAACACATGAGGGTAAACGAGGTGGGTGGAGAATGGGGAGGAACACACTAGAAACTGACAGGTACATGAAACACAAGACACACAAGGGTAAGGATCAGCCTCAAAGAGCCCCCAGTGGCTCAAAAGAACACACAATGTCCAGAATCTGGGAAATAAAGGTTCGAGTCCCGGGCTGATCCTTACAACTGGTCACACACATGGATAGCCAAAGATCTGGTGAAAAGGCCAAGGGACCACTAACTTGGTGAAAGAGTTGGAAAGTATAGCCCTTGCCTTCTGGGGTGGCCAGTGATCGGTTACATGTGGCTAATCAATATTTTACTGTTTGGGTAAATTGATGATGGTGACAACATGAGCACAGATAATTGGACACTACGATCAGAAATTGAATTTAAAAAAATACCTGTACTTGTGCAGCCATTGTAATGTTATACACCCCTTACCTATATTTTTACTGTTTCTTTTCTTTTTTTTGTGTTGCAAATCAGAAGCAAGATATTCTTAAACAAGTAAGTAACAGGAATTTATTGGTGTTAAAAAATTCATTATTGAACATGGAATCAAAACAATAATTAACCATACCTCAACCACACTTTGCTTTAAGCTGTCCATAGATGTTGATATTTTTAAAAGATCTGATCCTCATCGTGAGACCACGATTTTCTCGGAACGATCGTACCATCAACTAAAAATACCAATTTGCCAGGAAAACAAAGGGGAGCTGCCTGCTTGTCCCTGCAAACATAGATAGATTGCACTGGGACCGACAAAGATTTTTTGACCTGGCCGATCAATTTCCTGACAGATGTTGGCCAAAAAATCGTAAGATGTTCGATCGTTCGAATTCCACTAATGCACGATAATTTCGAAGGATTGGTCGGACTTCGCTAAAATCAGTCGTTCGGCAAGAAGAATTGTTGCATCTATGGGGATCTTTAGATGTTAGATGTATATGCTTTGAGGCCTAATGGATAGGGATGGGCGAATTTGACCCATTTAGTTTTGCCAAAAATCGCCGCCGGCGAAATGTCGCTGACACGTCAAAAAAATGTTGTCACATGGCAAAAAGAATTTTGAAGCACACCGCCATACAAGTCTATGCCCGTCATTTTTTCGGCAAAACAAGGCGAAAAAATTTGCCCATCCCTACTAATGGATAATGCACTACCTAATTGGCAAAGTGCAAAGAATGCTGCAATCAGCACTTTGCCCACTGCATTGCACTGCTAACTGCTGGCCTCTGTGCTCTGTTTAGGAGCACAAAGACTTGTGAAATATGTTTTGAATTGAGTACAGCCTGCTTAAAGGACCAGTAACATTAAAAAATGAAATTGTTTTAAAGTAATAAAAATACAATGTAGTGTTGCCCTGCATTAGAAAAACTGGTGTGTTTGCTTTAGAAACACTACTATTGTTTATATAAATAAGCTGCTGTGTAGCAATGGGGGCAGCCATTCAAAAGAGAAAAGGCTCAGGTTACACATCAGATAGCAGATAAGCTCTGTAGAACATAATGTTATCTTTAGCCACTACTTATCCTGTGCCATATAGCCTTTTTTCAATTTCCGCCATTTGTACTGAGCAGCTTGTTTATATGAACTATAGTAGTGTTTCTGAAGCAAACAGATCAGTTTTACCAGTGCAGGGCAACACAACATGATATTTTCATTACTTTAAAACACGTTCATTTTTTGGTGTTACTGTTCCTTTAAGGCACACTCAACCCCTTTGGTGCTAGAGTTCACTCCTTAATGCTTATCTAACAAGCACTTGCACCTTGGAGAATACTATACTCTGCTCCTCATTCCAGGGCAGGCAATAGAGAAAGCGACCTGCCTCTCCAATGACTCCCTAACTTATACATCTGAAAGACATGCAAGATAAGGGACGGATAGGGGGCTGGAGATGGGAAGCCTACGTGACTAACTGCTTTAGTGAGTGCGATATTCTTTGGGGCAGCCTCAGATTTCTCCAAAACAGAGTGCAGAGAACTGCCTTAATTCTGCAAGGCAGGGAGGCAATGTGCAAAGTCCAAAAACATGCCCACTGCCTTGGCGGTCATACATCACAAACATTATTTGTAATGCTATTCATTTCTGCTATCGTTTAGGAAAATCGAATCTCTACCACAGAGGTTAAATATTTCTTAATATCAATAGACAGTTTCCTTTGGTGCTATCACAATTTCACATGTGAGAAACCCAAAACACAACATATTTTGTTCAGCTCTTACAGCTGATTAAAATGAGGGTGGCTCTCGTTGCCTCTCATTGCCTCTTTGGATACAACACGCCAAAACAGTAATTTCTTTGGAATAATAACTTTGAAGAACATACATTGGCCAACCTGAGGATGAACGGTTTCTAGTGCAATTTCGCGCTAAAACAGTGATTATTCAAGGCAGTGTTTAAGATCAGTAGCAGTGATAAACTAATGAGATATCTCTGCAAAGTCAAATACATTTTAGGATTCAAACAGTAAGGGGCATATTTACTAAGGGTCGAATTTCGAAGTGAAAAAAAGTTCGAAATTCGACCATCGAATTGTAGTAGTTCGATATTCGAAGTGGAAGTTTTTTTTGATCGAATAAGGGAATATTCGATCGAAGTAAAATCGTTCATTTGATCGAACGATTTTCAAAAAAAAAAAACCTTAGGGGCACATTTACTATTGGTCGAATATCGAGGGTTAATTAACCCTCGATATTCGACTATCGAAGTTAGTATTATTTGTGTCCTAATTATTAGTGTTCCTCCACAAAACAAAAATTAGCTATGCTACTAAAAAACAAATTTAGACTGTGACTATATAATATACTTTAAAATAAGTATTTCTTAGGAAGCTAGTGTTTGCCATGGAAATTTTCCATGGAAATAAAAGTATGGCATCCCAAGCATAAAAAATCTCATATCATTAAGCTGTTCTGACAAAATTACAGATGAACAAATCATTCAGTTATTATTTTTCAAATACCACGTCTGCTGCTTTGGTCCCAAACAACTATTCTAGGTTTAGACCAGTGATCCACAACCAGTAGCTCGTAAGCAACATGTTGCTCTCCAACCCCTTGGATGTTGCTCCCAGTGGCCTCAAAGCAGGAGCTTATTTTTGCATTCCAGGCTTGGAGGCAAGTTTTAGTTGCATAAAAACCAGGTGTACTGCCAAACAGAGTCTCAATGTAGGTTGACAATCTACATAGGGGCTACTAAATGGCCAATCACAGCCCTTATTTGGCACCCCAGGAACATTTTTCATGCTTGTGTTGCTCCCCAACTTCTTTTACTTCTGAATGTTGCTCACGGGTTCTAAAGGTTGGGGATCCCTGGTTTAGACTATACAGTATTGGTATAGGATCTGTTATGTGGAATGATTGGGACCTGGAGTTTTCATGAGAAATGCTGACAAGCTTTGAAGCTCCAGAAATGATGGAGCTTCAAAATGATGTTGCTTGTAAAGACAATTACTACAACGCTATATATTCTGTAGCAGTACAATACAACTTACAAAGTAAACGTCACACATACAGTTTGTTTGCATTTAGCATCATACAAAATCCATAAGGAAACGGCTTATTTTATAGAACATGATACCCTAACAAGAAGATTTATTACTTTTCATATAAGCATTTTGCCACCGTTTTACTCAAATAGCGACAAAACTCTAATGTGAACATTTTACAAATTAGTAAAAATTTAGTTATGATCATGTTTTCTTAAAATCAAGTTAATTAAAAAAAAATATATAAATCCTGGCAGGATTTAGCTTTTTATTTTAGAAAATAATGCAATAGTAGGGGGGAAGCAATCACTGCCAAAAAAAGATTGTGATCACAAGTTTATGCAAATCATGCATTTTGGTGAAACTTGTCACCTCTGGTAATCCACTGGACAAAACAAGAAATAGTTCAGGCACAAGGTCCAGGCAGGCGATGAATAAGTGGATATGTGAATCATAGGCCAGAACTGGAATGGGGAACAAGGCACGGCAGGAAGACACATACAGGATTCCAGGAGCAATGATTTCACAAACACAGGAGTTTAATGATACAGCCCTGGATATTGGGGGAGACAGATCTAAATAACCCCTTAATTAATAAGCTATTGTCTGCAGCTGAATTAGCAGATGGGAGAAAAAGTTATTGGGGCAAATTCACTAAGATGCGAATCGCCGAACGCTAGCGTTAATTCGCTAGCGTTTGGCATTTTCGCTACTGCGCAAATTCACTAACGAACGCTGGCGTAGTTTCGCTAGTGTTACTTCGCAACCTTACGCCAGGCGAATTTTCGCTAGCGACGAAACTACGCAAATTCACTAACTTGCGCAGTGTACTGAACGCTACCTTTTACGCTAGACTTCCTTCGCCACCTCAGACCTGGCGAAGCGCAATAGAGTAGATAGGGATTGTTTAAAAAAAAGTCAATTTTTTTTCTAAGTCCCAAAAAACGCTGGCGTGTTTTCTACATGATGGCTGATAAGCTGAAAAAGATAGAAAATTTTTTGGGGCTCCCCTTCCTCCCCCCTACATTTCCTGACTCATGGCAACTTACCTAGACAGTGGGCACATGTGTAGGGCAAAATAAAATTTTTATTTGCTGATTTGAAGGTTTTCTAGGCATTTGTAGTGCAGATACGTGTTCCTCCATTGAAATTTGAATTTCGCGCCATATGCAAATAAGCCTTCGCTAGCGTAACTTCGCTTTATATAGCGAATCTACGCTTGCGCAACTTCGCAACCTTACGCTACCCCTGTGTGCAACTTCGGATTTTAGTGAATTTGCGGAGCGCTGGAGAAACTACGCCTGGCGAAGTACGGCGAAGTGCGGCAAAGTTGCGGCTGGCGCAACTTCGCATCTTAGTGAATTTGCCCCATTGACTCCACAGCACCAAAAAACGTGAGGCCTCCAGTGGCTCAACTAAGAGTAGCTGTGGCTAGTAGACAGCTGTCTGTGATTCTTGATCAGACAATTCCTGGCATACTCAATATGAACTCACTAATATGTGTATGGTGTAATATTGTGCCATGTTCACCGTCAAACACTTTTCTCAGTTCAGTCGGTTTCAGATAGATATCCAGAAATAAAGACTTTTTCCAATAACTTTCTATTTTTCTATTTGTGACTATTTTTCTAATATTTAAGGGGTAGATTTATCAAGGGTCGAAGGGAATTCGAGGGAATTTTCGAAGTAAAAAAATTCGAAATTCAAAGTAATTTTTTGGATACTTCGACCATGGAATAGTACGACTTCGAATATCCTTCGACTTCGATTCAACGTAAAAAACGTTCGAATATTCGACCATTTGATAATCAAAGTAATGTCTCTTCAAAAAAACTTCGCCTTCAATACTTCGCCAAATTAAACCTGCCGAAGTGGTATGTTAGCCTATGGGGACCTTCTACAACCATTTTCTAAGTCTTTACACATCGAATAAAAATCCTTTGATCGATTGCTGAAATCCTTCGAATCGTTCGATCCAAAGGATTTAATAGTTCAATCGAACGATTTTTATTCGATCGCAGGATTGCCAAATTTGGGGAAAAAAGGTTGAATTCGATATTCAAAGTTTTTTAATTCGATGGTCGAATTTTGAAGTTTTTTGTACTTCAAAATTCGACCCTTGAAAAATCTGCCCCAAGTGTACAGTTTCATTTTAGCAGCATATGATTATGTCCGAAATGCATCAGGCAGTGATGCATCTACATGTACTATGTAATTTTTTCTAATAGCTAACAATAAAGGAGAAACATTTTTAATGGAGGTGCGGTCTACATTTTTCTTCAAGTTTCATTTTACACCTTCTAAAGTAGCTCTGAGCTCTATGCTGAGCAGAATCCCTGAGTTTCATTACAAGCAGCTTTTAGAATTGATACAATAGTTGCTAATATTCCACAGATGCTGCTGTGAAATGTATCAATTAATTGTATCAACTAAATGTGGCAAATTGTAACAGTTCAGAATCTGCTCCTGGATCACGGAGCTGCCAGACACACCAGAGACATGAACATTAAACAGTAAAATTAAATTTTGGGAAAACAGTAAAAAAACAAAAGATGGAAAGCAATTGAAAAAAAGTCTTTATTAATGGTGAACGATCTGAAAACAACTGAACTGAAAAAGTGTTTGGAAGTAAATAACCCCTTTAAGTAGCTTTGCTGTTGTTCAACAAGTCTTTCATTTGACTACAGTTCAGCTGCCTATAAGCTTTCCTCCACTACGTTTTGATTGATAGTGATATTTGCAAGAATAACTCTTACAGTTAGAAACAGTAATGGGCACTTTATTCTTACTGTAATTCTAAAACATTTCTCATTAAACTAGGCGATTGACTTTGAAGGCTTCCGGTTGTTCATGAAAACATTTCTTGAAGTCGAACTTCCAGATGAATTCTGCAAGCATCTCTTTATGTCATTCAGTAACAGATTTCATAACCCCAGCCCCTCCATTCAAAGCAAATCCCAGCTCCTCTCTGGAGGTAGGTCATTCACTCTTTATTCCAGTAGAAACAAGTTTCCCTAATAGAATGCAAAACCTTTTTAGTTAAAATTAAAATCAATGGGCGTCCGAATAATCTTGGCACAAGACAATTTTTATGCGTGCAACAATTTTGACGCACAACTATTTTTGCAGCAGTTTTGCGATATAATAACAGTGGCGTAACTACTGGGGGTACGGAGGGGGGCGGGGGGCCCGGCAGCACGTCCCGCGCCAGGGCCTGCCCCCCTCTAGTTACGTCACTGTATAATAATATAATTAATTCTTATTGGAAGCAAAACCAGCCTATTGGGTTTATTTAATGTTTACATGATTCGCTAGTAGACTTAAGGTTTGAAGATCCAAATTATGGAAAGATCCATTATTTGGAAAATCCCAGGTCTGAGCATTCTGGATAACAGGTCCCAAACCTGTATAGGTCAACAGATATATGTATTTGTAGTTTGCAAATACAACAAAACCTCAATTCTACATAGTCTTTTTTCAAGTGTTCCCGCATTTTACATTCTCCTGTATTTTTCCACCATTTTTTCTGGTCCCTTTAAAAAAACAGAAACACAGGTTCTACCGTATATGGTATGTATCTATACAGCATTCAGCACTGTAGTGTGACCCAGATTTTTTTTTTTTCTATTACTTTATCCATATTAATTGGAAAAGTGCCTGCATGGATACCATGCTCATTAGGATTAGTGGATTCAAATCCAGTGACAGATGTGGAAAGCCGTGGAAAGCCATCTCTGCACATGGAGCCTGCTTTTGCTTTTATAGGATTTGTTGTTGAACACATGTTGGACACATAAAGAAATACTTAAATATAACTGCAATAATAAATACTGAATAAAATATAATATAATATTATTATAGTTTTTTTAGATACACAGAGCTGATTGAAATGGAATTTAGAACACATTTAGATTTTTTAGGTGTTTAGGCACACAGATCATAATGTACGACTGAATATCCTATTTTCGGTTATTAATACAGTGTAAGCTTTAAAGTATCTTCTAGTGAAAAAAATGCTGTTCTGTAAGTCCTTAGAAAATGCATGAAATGCTCCCTCTTGTGGTAAAATAAAGGAAGCTTTATTTATTTCATGTAGTGATGGGCGAATAAATTCGCCTGGCATGAATTTGCGGAGAATTTCCGCATTTAGCTGTTTCATGAATTTCACAAATTTTTCAGCGAAGCGAAATGGGAGAAATTCGCCCATCACTAATTTTCTGTAAATTTAAAGTTCTGATATTTATTTTAGGACGTTTGAAACGGAATCATAACTGGCCCTACTAGATACATACTGAACTTTTTCAAATACACAGTCCATGTGATAAGAGAAGGAGTGTGCATTTATATACTGTATAATATAAATTCTTATTTTAAATTATATAGAAGATGATGTTCTAGATACTGTAAATTACAGGGTCTTTCACAGTCATAAAGGATTTCCCTGACCATTATAATATGATGTATTTTTGCTACATACCATGATTTTTATAAAGGGTATTTGCAATTACAGCAGTCCTGTTTTCCCAACATTTTAATAATCAATTGAGTAACAATGATATTTTTACATTCGTAAGGTCTCAGAATGAATTACAGAAGTAATAGTTCATCGCGATCATCCTCCCCGGTTTCTCTACGACCCCCTGATGTGATCCAGCTGAAAGATATTGTTTGCTATTTATCACTTCTAGAAAGAGGAAGGCCTGAGGACAAACTAGAATGTATGTATTTAACCTACAGTTTATTTTGATTACGCTTTGTTCCTTTAAAGGAACGTTCCTTTAAAACGTTTAACTGCATCTTAAAGGATTTACTCATAGATGGTCAGGCTCAATATAATTCAGTTGCATACTGTATCTTTAGAGGAAGCAGACCTCAATGTAAAACATTTTCCAAACTACAAAATAATCTACTATATATATTGTGTTTAATAGAGCACAGTAGATATGTCAAATTATTAAGAAATATATTCCAATTCTACATGACGACCCAAATCTTGATGAAACTATTATAAAATACGTATACGTAATATGTAAATACAACAGCCCCTACCGCTAAATTTGGTAACAACATTAATTCAGGGGAATGTTTGAATAAGGGAAGAGCTACAAATAACACCAATTAGCCAATCAATGCCCATGTCATGGCTTAAAAGGATTGTTCACCTTTGGGTTAACTTTTAGTATAATGTAGAGAGTAACATTCTGAGACAATTTGCAATTGGTTTTCATTTTTTATTAATTGTAGTTTTAAAGTTATTTTTCCTTTTATTCAGTAGCTCTCCAGTTTGCAATTTCAGCCATTTGGTTGCTAGGGTCCAAATTAACCTAGCAACCATGTATTGATAATAGTAATAAAAAGTAGCAATAAAAATACATTTGTTGCCTTATAGAGCATTTATTTTTAGATGGGGTCAGTGACCCCCCTTTGAAAGATTTAAAGAGACAGAAGAAAAATGCAAATAATTCAAAAACTATAAGAAAATAAATAACGAAGACCAATTGAAGTTGCTTAGAATGGGCAATTCTTTAACATACTAACAGGTAACTTAAAGTTGAGCCACCCCTTTAAGTCATAACTTACATTAAATAGAGCTCAGTTGTCCATTAAACAGAGAATTTAACTGATTTAGCAGGAAGTAACCATAAATCAGTAAAAGAAAAGCATGCATGCCCATTTCCTGTCTGAGAATTGCACTCATTCGTATGGCTTTCAATCCGTTTTTTTCATCTTAAAGAGCAAGATTGTTTTTTGTGATGTGGCGTTATGGTCTTTTAAGATTCTCCCAGTGCAATGTGATCCATTTCAACAGCAACTTATCTTTAGTTCTATGGCATATTTACTGATTACCTAAAGCTTTGAGCATCATCAGCCAGAACTCTAATGGGACTTGTTGTAGTTCAGTTTTAGCTAGAGAGACACATGCTGTTAATCCCTTAAAAATCTTCAGTTAATGAGCGCATGAGCCTAGAGCACTTGCACATTCTACTAGAAATAAATGGGGTCAATATGTGCAAGTACATGCATGCTGCATATGTTTATTTTTCCTGTGGCGTAACTACCAGGAGAGCAGAGGGTGCAACTAGGCCAGGGTCCAGACCCCCGCAGGGCTCCCCCGGCAGATTGCGCGCACTGCAGCCGGCTGGAGTCAGCTGCAACCAGTGGCGTATCTAGATATTACTGGGCCCCACAGCAAATTATTTTTCAGGCCCCCAAAATGTTTTGGGGTTGACTTGTTTCTCCAATATTTATTGAAATTTTATATGAATTAGGGCCCATGGGGCCCCTATACCTCCTGGGCCCCCCTGCAGCCGCAGGGTCTGCTTCCTCTATAGTTACGCCCCTGGCTGCAACTGTAAAGAAAATGCGCACGGAACGAGGGTCCAGGGCCCGCCCCCACCTAGTTCCGTTACTGTATGTTTCAATATGGTTTGGGTGTGTGTGTGTTTAATCTAGTGGGTCCTTCAATCTACTCAGCTTTAAAAAGAGTCTAGAAGCCAGTGAATAATACTTATAGATTGTGTTCCATAAAGTCGTTTGAAGGTAAAGTGTACATTTAGAAAGTGTGAGCATTAGAGCAAAGCCCCCAGATCAGGCAGCTGCACATTGATGGAAATAAACTAGACAGCTCTCCAAGCTATATTTCTTTTCTCACAATCCCCAATGTCTCCCAGGTGCAGCTATGTTTATTAATGCGCCTGGAGACTGTCTTGTTGCAGCTGATATACCCTGCCTGCCTTAAATCCACCACAAAACGATGATATTATTTATCCTATTCTCCTTTTACTGTCAAAGGAGTATCACCATGACCAGACATCTACCTGTTAGCAGACCTAAAATGCCTCTTTGGGGACACAATGAGCAAACACTGAACAGAGATAAAATTGCGTGTGTTCTCTGGGTGCAGTCTTCATAGAGGAGACTCAGGACAGTTAACTCACAAGAACTG
The DNA here is from genome assembly GCF_017654675.1 of Xenopus laevis. NCBI lineage: Eukaryota > Metazoa > Chordata > Amphibia > Anura > Pipidae > Xenopus > Xenopus laevis. The sequence continues at coordinate 29,218,829 of NC_054382.1, read as the reverse complement.
CTGCACTGGTGCATGGGAGTGGAAGTACAAACATCAATAAGTATTCATGAGCCTTAAAATCTTTTGCTTAGATCTTTTTTATTCCATAGACATGAATTTGTTCACAATCACTTACATGATTTCTGCTAAACAAAATGTTTTATATTTACATTTTCAGTTATGTTTCGCCTGTACGACACTGATGGAAATGGGTACCTGGACAGTACGGTAAATTGCTTAATGCCGTTCTGATAATAATGGCATAAAATGCATTTTAACCTGCACCACAGTCCAATCACATGACACCATGATGACCCCATCACCATTTTCAAGGTGGCATACATGCCCTTATATTGTAGAACATGGGTTACTCCTGAATTGTAAAATTACATTTACAAGACTGTTATGACTAATGCATTTTTTGCTTAATTCTTCAATTATCATGAAAAGAAATAAATGGGTAAGAGAAATAGCAAATAGGGAGTCCCCCAAAGAAGTCTTCTAATACGTGTAAAGGACTGGAACTAAGATCCTCAGAGCCCTATCACTTTAGTGGCCTATTGGAGCTTATTTCCTAACATAGGCCCTAGAAGTACCCTGGTGGGCACACTGCAAGTTAGGGCCCAAGTGAATAGTTCAGGATAGTGAAGGGCTTTTGTGTTCTTAAAGCCTGAGAAGGTGTTCAGAGGGACCCCGAAGTAAGCACTTGGTACCATTGGGTTTGTTCCTGTACAAGGTTGTGGGAGTTTTCATAAAGGAGGTTAGTGGAGGTCAAATGTGCGTGGGGTGAACAAACAGAAGGGCGGGTGAAGTGAGTAAATATTTGGGACTGTTGTGTTAAATTTGTATAGTGTTATCAGATTGGATGTCAATTTGTCAATGAATTGTGACTATTCATGAGAAATGTTACCTGAAGTCTGTGTTTGATGCAACTCCCAGCACCCTTACATTTTGTAGTAAATGGAGCAACCTTTATTTGTGTGGGCCACAGTACATCTATGTGCTTAAACATGCACTAGTCAGTACTGTCTCCACAATATGGGGGACATATCAGCATATAGACAATGCCAGCCAAATGCCAACTGTCAACATCACATAGTTAAAATGTATGACCCTTATTCTACTTGTTATTATTATTAATATGTATTTATAAAGCTCCAACTTATTTTGCAGCTCTGCACAATAAATTGGTGTATAGATATAGATATTAAAACAACCAATAGCTGACCCAAGAGGTAAAGAGGTCTCTGCCCAAACCTTAGTGCTGTTGATTATACGACTGCAGTTCCCACAATTCCTATAACAAGGAAATATGCACTTCCTAAAAGCAACCAAGAATTCCTTTATCAGTTCCTTTCCTGAAACATCTTACTTTATTCCCATTATATTTCTCATCCTTGAAGTAACTCTGTCCCTGTTAACGTATATTTTTTTGATAATTACTTCTTCTTTCTCATTAGAAAATGATGATTAAATGTAAAAGTATTCCGTGACCCCAAAATCATGAATCTATGACGGACGTGATTTTTTTTCTTTTCTTCCAGGAACTGGAAAGTATCATTACACAGATGATGCATGTGGCCGAATATTTAGAATGGGATGTCACAGAACTTAATCCTGTAAGCAAATATTGACTTTTTTAAAATTCCTTTTTGTGGATATGTATATTTGAAACCCGCCTTGTCGCACCAGCCTTCGCAGCCACCGGATCCCCACACTCCCTCAGTATATAGACACACAGCTGCTGACAAAAAGACTTGAGTGGAGCTGTTCTGGGTTTTTTAAACTCTTTATTATGGTGGAGTGCACTTAGCTGGAGCCCTGTGAAACAACAATCTGCAGTGCAAACTCAGTAAAGTTGCTGCACCATATAAAGTAACTACAGCAGATCACATTCAACATGATGCAGAAGAGAAATTAACTTCTAGAACTAAATAGTATACTTTTTCTTTAACAGAACACTGACCGAGCTCTTACTTCTCTTTAGATCTTAATTCACTGGGGAGGGACCTAGGGTTGCCACCTTTCGGTGGCTCACGATCCAGGGCAGGAGCGGGACAGTGAGGTCACAGGGGAGTGTCAGTGATGCAACAGTGTGGATAAGTGATGTCAAAGGGGCAAGGCAATATACATCATGGGGCAAGCTATGGTGTGGAGAAAACCGGGCAACTGAAAACTGGGATGTCTGGGTCAAAACCGGATGGGTGGCAACCCTAGAGGGACCAGACCATTTGGCTGTATTCACTAGGGGGTTTAAGGAGGGCTCATTATAGAGATATAAGGGGGAATGTAATAAAAATTGATCATGGAAAAGCTATTCATAATGTGAAAAGTTATGCCTTTGTGTGAACAAATTTTCCTTTGCGTGAATTTAGCCCGGAAACTGTTTAGCGACCTCTTCCGACAGTGGAAGAAAGTTTGCAAATTTTATAGTTTGCCCCAATGCGTAAAAAGATTACGAAACCTTCAAGCACTTCTTAAAAGTGCACAATTAAAATTTGCAATGCAATAACAGTTTAAGGAAGACTATTACACAGTGAAATGCACATTTTTATTCTTATTGGAGCATTCCTATAAATCCCAATAGTCTGGTATATATTCTCCACTGATTTAATCTATGATATCAAACCATCAAGTTTGGCTTCTGTCAGAAATCCCTTGTAATCTGTTTTGGTCCTAATAAACAGTTGGATTAACAAGTTTCCATTGCAAATTCTGGTACGCGTGATGGTACAGCCCAAAAATCTTCCTTCCTAGAAATCTTTTAACCTTTAACAAACCAGACATATTTGGTGAAGATTTGCATGCATAAATTCACTGTTTTACATTTTATAGCATGTTTAATATGTTTATATCATGGAAAATTTCATAGTGATTTAATGGAAAAGGAAAACAAAAAATTTGCGGAACAGCAAAAATTTGCAAAACGCATTGAAGTCAATGGGCTTTTTTTTAACAATATTTTGGAGTCTATGGGCATTTTTTCAACTTTTATATCATGGAAAATTTCATAGTGATTTAATGGAAAAGGAAAACGAAAAAAATGCAAAACGCATTGAAGTCAATGGCCTTTTTTTGAACAATATTTTGGAGTCTATGTGCATTTTTTCAACTTATTTTTGGATTATCAAAAGTTACTGTGAACAGCAGAACTACTTTATGGGGCTTTGAGAATTATCCTGGGACCTGGGGTCCAGAACAAAGCTTTTCATATTCTGCAATTTCAAGTAAGCAAGGCAATATATATGGGGTTACTTACAAATTGTCCACTGCTGGTCAAATAGGAGGTGAGGGACCTCAACCATTAGGCCCTTCCCTGTGGTTTGCAGTCCTTGTGGTTCCAGTTTATTTTCACTATAAAAAATACTTATGAGATAGAAGTAAAAGGCTGCTTATAGTAAGTATTTCTGGTTCCTTTCTTCTTTTTCTTTCTTTCTATGATTCAAACTATTTGTAAAGCCATTAAATCTAATCAAATAAATGCATTAGCCAGATAAATGGAACAATGACTACAACAGAATATGTATAAATACCTGTCACTTCTCATGCCTTTAGATTCTCCATGAAATGATGGAAGAAATTGATTATGACCATGATGGGACTGTGTCTCTAGAGGAATGGATTCAAGGGGGAATGACAACAATCCCCCTGCTGGTTCTTCTTGGTCTAGAAAATGTGAGTACTGAAAAATAGAAAATGTAAATACTGAAACAATCCAGTGGTGATAATAAGAGAGCCTTGATGCATTTCACCACTACTATATTTAATTTATCTCCTCCACTGCCTTAGCCTGGGTAAAGTCATGAGCGGGGAAGAATAGTACACACAGGGCTATGTTGCTTTGCTTGTAAGTAACTTTCTTCCCATTTATTGCATTGCAATTACAAAACAAATATATCACTGTGTATGCTCTGTGTCTTCAGCAATGAAGTAAGCAGTATGCAATCCATAGTCAATATGAGCTATAAAATATACAGAAGTCAATTGCCTTGAAAACAGGTTTGACTTGGCATAAATTTACACTTTGGTACGTAAAAAATGGGTCCCACTGACAAAGAGGTGAATAATAGAAATGTAAACACAGTCGTTTATGTAATATTCAGGTGACCCAGCAAGTGTCAGTTAACCTTAAGGCTGGCCCTAGGGCATTCCCCAACCTCACTGCCTCAAATGGAAGTTATATTCCTCCAAACTAAAGGGTGGCCTCTGGTACATTGATACTTTTTATGGGAAAAAGAATTCCTGCTATCTGTCTTTAATGTCCTCTAATGTACTTATAAAGAGTAATCATGTCCTTTCACAAGCGCCTTTTCTCCAGAGAAAACAACTTCGACCATGATAGTCTACCCTCATAGTTTAATTTATCCATCCCTCTAACCAGTTTATTTGCACGTCTCTGCACTCTCTCTATCTCATTAAGCCTTCTTATGGATTGGGTCCTAAAAACTGCATGGCATAAACAAGGTGAGGCCTATAAAGAGGCAAAATTATGTTTTCATCCCTCATGTTATCGCCCCTTTTTATGCCAGACAGAACTTTATTTGCTTTAGTAGCCACTGAATGACACTGCCCAGTGTTATCCACAAACATCCCCAGAACCTTTTCAATAAAAGATACCTTCAGCACACTGCCATTTAGTGTATACCTCTCATTTTTGTTATTTGTTCCAAAGCACACAACCTTTTGCACTTATCAACATTGACCCTCATTTGCCAGTTTGCTGCCCAGTTTTCCAATGTAGTCAAATCACTCTGTAAGAGCATCCTGCATAATTGAGTATAGTCAGCAACAACAATACTTTCAATACTTTCTATGCCCACCTCCCTGTCAATCATAAACTAAATGGCCAAACACAGATCCCTGCAGTATTCCATTAACAACACTGGCCCAATTAGAAAATGGTCCATTTATCACCATTATTTGTAACCTATGCTTCAGTCAGCGCTTTATAAAAGTACAAATATCTTTAGGCCAATATTCCCTAATTTAATCAGTAACCTTAATCAGTACTGTGTCAAAAGCTTTAGCAAAATCTAAGTAGATCACATCCACTGTCTTCTCAATGTTTAGACTTCTACTCACCTCCTAATAGAAGGCAATTCAATTTGTCAAGACCTACAGATGAAGCCAGAGGGGATTGTGCATCTGGCACTCTGTAACTAATCAAGTTAAAGGCGTTGAGTGCAGATATACACTATGTCCGGACGTTAAGAAAAGAGAGGAGCTTAGATTAAGATAGGCGCAATTCCAGTAACAGACACCAGGTAGTGCCTGAACTAGTTATCATTCCTAAGCCATATGACTGCTGCTGAAATCTACTGTGACAGAACTGGTTCAACAGTGGGTCCTACAGCAACTGACACCAATGTATTAATTTGTAGGGGGGGCACCTGGGCAAATACAAAAGGGGGGTTGTGGGAGCACACAGCTAAACACCCAAATCAAGTACTGTACTGGAAGTACTGTAAATGTATCTGCATTGTGAGCTTGATTATAAGGCTTCACTAATATGCATTAAATTGCCACAACAGACTTGGCTGAGTACCCCAAAATATGAATGCATTTCATTTATGTCTGTAAAAACCCTTGGTACCATCCTAAATATAGCAGTGGAATTTAATTCCATTACATTTTAATAGGGAAATCATCTGTAAATAAACTCAGCTCATAGTCGTGCAGTTGTGCAATGTAATTTAATATAGAGGTAAGTGGATGGATCGCTGCGGCAGTAGGAGTTACTTTTAATTGTGGATTTTTTTCCCTCTAGTTTGGTTGCACATTTTTATTAGTACTACAACACAAATGTATTCTAGAGATCCCATACTGGCTCTTTAAAGGTCTGGGTGAACATCCCCTTCATTCATCTTAGAAGGAGATTGTAGGACGTCATGATCGCTCTACTCTTTCTCTCTGTAACTCACATTAAGCAGGCAGCTATAGCAATAACTAGTGCTTGGCCTCTAGTGGCCAGAGTTGGTATTGCACGTAGGTAACTAGGATAAAGGCGGAGTCAACATTAGATATTGCACTTGCTGCTGTTTATCTTGAGTTACAGCACGTTAAACTCACAAAAAGGTGACATCTGTATTGTGCTTGAAATCAAGCTGGCACAAGCATCTATGGGGGAATCTTATAAAGGTCGCAAATAAAATTCTCATTGTGGATAATGTTGTGTTTGTGAACATTTCACCAACCCCTTGCACCTGACACAACTGTAGAATAGTGATTGCAAACTTTATATATGTAATACTTTATATAGTTTGCAATGTTTGCAGTGTAGGCAATAAAACTTAGCGTGTAGGGTAGGACCTAAGAAGCAATAGTGTGCCAATTAGGGATAACAGTATTCAGAAGTAGGACGGAAGAAACCAATGGGAACTGCAAGTGCTGGACACGAACAGCATAACTATAGAAGAAGCAGACCCTACAGGGGTCTGGCCTGTGGGTCGGCCTCCTTTATAGTTCTGTCTACTATAAAGAGAAATTTAACAGAAAAATTTGCTTGCAGCTGCCGGTGCTTGGCAGCAGGAGGACGGACAGCATATGATCATGGGCAGGTGGATTGTAGTGTGTAGCATTGACACATTGTTCTGCCACTGGACATGACATAATTTTACTCCCATTAAATCAGTCTTATAAAAACATTGCAAACTTCCCACTGAAATATTTTGGACGCTATTTAACATCAGCATCGATCTTTGGTTGGCAATAAACATTTTGCAAGACGATACTTAGACACAGTTCAAGATTCTGCATTGAGGATGCTGACATTGATGTGTTGATACTGAGTATATTCTAATGCAAGTTTTCCCCCACACCTGTATGCCCCTAAAAAGAAGGCAAAATAAAAAAAAATCATTGATTTCACATATTGTCCACTAGATGGCGCCAGCATACAACAAATATCCAAGTAATGGCTATTATTTCCATTCCAGTCTTTTTATAAGGCTTCTGCACAGACAACGTACAGTATATTTAAAGCCCTTTAAAGTGTAAAAGTTGATGCAAAAATGTGAACTTACACAATTAACACCATTATTATTTGGGAAATCATAATCATTTACAACCATCTGATAACAATATCTGTTAAGCTACACTGCTTACACCACACCTGTCCCTTTAAGCAAGACAAATTCTGGGGCTGTATGTTTACTTTTTAAATTTTAATTAATTTTTTATCTATTTATCTTATTTTTTTTTAAATATTTACACTGCATGTTCAAATAAAGTACTTTTGCTTTATAAATGCACATGGGTTATCACATAATTGTGATTCAAAAACTGCACCTATATCAATATGCCTCAACATCTGATGCAAATTATTTGTACTGAATTAATAAGAAACAAGCCAGGAAATATAGACAATGCTCAAAGTATTTTCTTACATTCATATTTCCACACACATATATATATGCAACAAGGGGCAGATTTACTAAGCTCAAGTGAATAGTTTGAATGCAAAACTATTCGAATTTCGAAGTATTTTTGGGGTACTTCGACCATCGAATTGGTCAGATTCGAACAATTCGAAGTAAAAATCGTTCGACTATTCGACCATTCGATAATCGAAGTACTGTCTCTTTAAAAAAAACTTTGACTTCATACTTCGCCACATTAAAGCTACTGAAGTACAATGTTAGCCTATGGGGAACTTCCAGAGCAGTTTTCTAAGTTTTTTTTGATCGATTAAAAATCATTTGATCGATCGCTTAAAATCGTTCGATTCGAATGATTTTATCGTTCGATCGAACGATTTTTATTCGAACGTTTGATCGAACGTTTTGCGCTAAAATCCTTCAAATTCGATATTCGAATTCAAAGGATTTTACTCCAAGGGTCGAATTCAAGGGTTTTTTAACCCTCGAAATTCGACCCTTGATAAATCAGCCCCCTAGTGTCTGGACTTTTTTGTTTATTATATTATTTGTCCACGTTGAGTACTAGGTCTCAGACAGGGACAGTGCTCCACTCCAGTTTGTACGAATATATATACTGCAAAGCATAGGGAAGGACATCTCGCAACACAGGCAAACGATATACCTTTGTGTTAGTGCAGCCATCTAGTGGTTATATATATGAAGCTCGCAATTATCGCTACTGAAAATGAACCCTTTTCATCCTTACTAGTTTATAAATGGTTTAAATAAAAAGAAGGATTACACTTTCCATTTACATAAAAATAGATTCTTACTGAACCCCTACTGGTTATAAATTAATGTAAATCATTACATAACTTGTTGGCACTACATAAATAAATTATGATGATTTACAAAGTTGTGCAAGCTGAAAACATGCGTTGTTTTCATGTATTCAGCCTACATTGAACTTTGCCCCTATGACAATGGTGGACTAGGACTCAATGGTGTTTCATTTGCAAATGGCAGCTCTGTATTCATGAGGAAAGGACTAGGGAGCATGTAGGCATATCCAATACCAACCTCTAACTTCTCCCCAGCTTGCAAGTCATTTAAACAAGCTACTTAGGGAGAACTGGCAGTTGCGAGTATAGGGGTAAATTCACTAAGCGCCGAAGCGCCGAACGCTAGCGTTACTTCGCTAGCGTTACTTCGCTAGCGTTACTTCGCTAGCGTTACTTCGCTAGCGTTACTTCTCTAGCGTTACTTTGCTAGCGTTTGGCATGTTCGTTACTGCGCAAATTCACTAACGAACGCTGGCGTAGATTCGCTAGTGTTACTTCGCACCCTTACGCCTGGCGAATTTTCGCTACGGACGTAACTACGCAAATTCACTAACGCGTGCAGTGTACTGAACGCTACCTTTTACGCTAGACTTCGTTCGCCACCTCAGACCAGGCGAATCGCAATAGAGTAGATAGGGATTGCTTCAAAAAAAGTCAAATTTTTTTCTAAGTCCCAAAAAACGCTGGCGTGTTTTCTACATTATGGGTGATAGGCTGAAAAAGATCGAAAAATTTTTTGGGGCTCCCCTCCTTCCCCCCTACATTTCCTGACTCATGGCACCTTAACTATACAGTGGGCACATGTGTAGGGCAAAATAAAATTTTTATTTGATGTTTTGAAGATTTCCCAGGCATTTGTAGTGATTCTACGTATTCCTCCATTGAAATTTGAATTTGGCGCCGTATGCAAATTAACCATCGATAGCGTAACTTCACTTCGCTTAGCGAATCAACGCTAGCGCAACTTCGCAACCTTACGCTACCCCTGAGCGCAACTTCGGATTTTAGTGAATTTGCGAAGCGCTGGCGAAACTACGCCTGGCGAAGTGTGGCGAAGTGCGGCGAAGTGTGGCGAAGTGCGGCGAAGTTACGCCTGGCGCAACTACGAATCTTAGTGAATTTGCCCCATAGAGTCTAGCAAGGCCCTGGACCATTAGCATTTTTTTTCCACAAATGTTTTTGACACTGAAAACCTAGTGATCGATCTGTGGAAAAAAATATGGGGTTAGATAAGAATCAGGAGAAAAACAAAAGCAATTAAAGGACAAGGAAAGTCCAATGAACATGCAGTCTTATTTGAAATGGCTAACTGCAAGATTTAATGAAGTGCTCTTCAATTACCTTAAATCACATTGCTTTTCATGCAGCAGAAGCTTCTCTGAAAAAAATAGCTCTGACTAGTAAATTCTCAAATACCCATACAGCAGCCGTCTGCACTAAGACCAAGACCACAATTGTGCGCAGTGTAATCTAGCAGAGAACTTGAGCATGGCAGAAATCTCTGTCTAGAGGGCACTTTCCATTCCACACATCATTAGTAACCTGCGAAAAGCAACTCGGCCAATCTCATAGTTAGCGCCAGGTTGCCATAGCAATGCAGGCTCAGGAAGGCTACAATGGTGATGCGGGTCAGAGGACTGGGTAATTGTGGCACATACGCACTGGACAAGAAACTATGGCAGCACCAGGAAGAGAGTTTCAGAAGCTTCAAGCAAGTGAAGACGGCACTATTGAGGGAAACTAATTTAGCGACTCAGTTCAGCAAAGGGGTATGTATCTTATGGGGAAATAATGAAATAAAGGCTTTTCTTGTCCTTTAATTGCAGAAAACGCACATGAGTTTGGGGACTGACTTGCATTTCTTGCCATCTATTTGTCCAAAAGCCATACTTGATGGAGAGAACAATTTACATTTTGCTGGTGCAGGCAATGATCAGTGCCTTGCACTGGCTTGAATATCCAGATAAAGATGGAGAGCAGGGCTCATGCAGGGGAGCTCTATACTCAAGACATTAGGTACAGGGATCCCTGACTTTGTGTCCCCTTGTGCTTTCCAGCTTGCATGCTTTAAATGACACTCTAGCTAGAAAGCTGAAGGGGATACCAACTTGCAGCCTTCCTCTCCACGTCAACATGCATCTATTTTTTTTTTGTACTTTGTACCCATTTTCTGTAGCAGAGCAGAGGCTTCTAATTTTCAATTTATATATGCATTTATAATATGTAGTCCTGTATATAAAGTGTCCTTCTATTATTAAATAATTTTAAACATTAAAAATACACATCTTTTATGATGTAATCCTTTCAGTGCAAGTGTCCTTTTAATTTTGCCACCCTGCAGGTTGCTGCTAAACAGGGGCCATTGCATAGCTCGAATGAGAAACCCATAAACTATAACTATAATCTACAGTACATGGGCACAATTGTCTTTTATGCCAGACGAAAAGCAGCACAATTTCATACCAATATTACAGTTGAGGACACAGGATGCATGTAAGACATTGTTACATTCTCTTCATTTGATTGCTTAGATTTCTGTGAAGATTTGTCACTATTTTAAGCACCAAAAATTCTTTGGGAAAATTGCACTGAGATGACTTGTAACATTAGAGTCATCCCTAAGTTTCTGTTTACTTTTATGGAAACTCTGGGGATTGTTTATTTTTTATTTGCATCCATAAGTAAATTAAATCAGTCTTATTAAAATGTGTACTGCAAATGTTATTTACTGCATACCATAGCTCATGCCATTTAGAACTTTGATCAGTGATGCTCTGTCCTGGTGGCATTAATTCACTTAAGAAGTAGCTCAACAAAAAGAGATTACAAAAAGGTTTTCAATATTTTAAGGTCCAAACTGGTATCATCAACTACTTTTCAAAGTTCCATGCAGTATTTTGCCAATTTACAGACTAAATCGAAGAACTGGCCAGCAAACTGGTAAATTAAGGTTAATGCAAGGTTTGGCAAAAATATAATGAATTTTAGTTATACACAAAATAGTGAGTGTTGCTTATGAAATGGAGAGAGATATGGAGGATTTTGTAGATAACGTAATGTGCACCTATAGGCACTGTCTGTCAGTGGCTGCTAAAGCAAATACTGTACTGTTTTGCATAAAAAGGGCATTAACTCAAGGGATAAAACACAATAAATAAAAAGGAAAGTCGAAGAAATAAGATGAAAAGATGATTAGTGGCATGATGCAACATAGTACTGCTGCACTGAAGCACTGGGGTCTGTGTTTTTTATTTTGAACAAGGCACTATCTTTATGTCTCCATGACTTTACTCCACTGCTCCAAAACGACAACGACGTGTGCAAGTGTTTGATTGTAATAGGACACATTGCGGAATGTAGTAATAGCTGTACTGGAAAATGTAATATATTAAATAAAATACTTAGGTAAATATATAAACTATGAAACCTGTCTGGCCCCACAAATAGAACCAAATGCAGTGGAATGCAGCAGTCCTCACATTCTTGCAAAAAAAATAAAATTTTAAGAATAAAAAATTACAAAACCCCCCAGAATATTCCTTTTTAGGAAACAGTTTTGGAGGTGTCTTCAGTAATGACAAGCTGCATTTTTCAGGTTTCTAATTATAATTTAAGCATTTGCTTCCAGTGTCAAGCCTGATCAGAGAGATAGTCTCTTTCAGTTTTGGGCTTACTCAGTATTTGTTTTTACATCTAGTGGTACAGCGATCTATATGCTATATGCAGTATATGCTGATAATAATTTTACACATATGCCTGATTTAAAATGCTTTTATGATTAGTGATGAGTGAAATTTTTCACCAGGTTTCTTCGCAAAAGAGACGCCAATAGACTCCAATGGGTAGACTCAAATGCCTTTTGCTAATTCTTCTCCGTCTGTGAATTTTCGGCAAAGCCAAACATGTCAGATTCGCCCATCACTGCTCATGATTTTTTATCAATTGCCTTGCCTGTGTCTTTGTTATGCTGTTCATATAAATATATGTTTTTTGCAGAATGTTAAGGATGATGGACAGCATGTATGGAGACTGAAACATTTTAACAAGCCTGCCTACTGTAATCTCTGCCTGAATATGCTAATAGGCCTGGGGAAGCAAGGTTTATGTTGTTCCTGTAAGTAGCACTGTACATATTTATCTTAAGAAATAGATTATAATGAGTAGGTCATACTTTATACAACACAGTCTTTAAACAGATCTGTTCTGCTAAAACTTAGCGCTCAACCTTATCATTTAAAACCCAACTGGGTATGTTGTTTGGAAAGCCTCAACAAGGCAAAAACTAATCAGAAAGTTTATGGCTAATCACAACTGTTCCCTTGATGCTTACCTATCAAACTTATGAAGTTTTTTGTACATTGGAATCTTGTACATTGGAATTTTTGCAATTGCCTAAAATCAGTACATTGTTTCATAAATTTGTGTTTTGTTTTGTACGTGGTGATCAGACAGATATGTAGTGCATTTTTGTATTTGATCGCCATTTTTTTTTATAAATAGGCCCCATGGTGTATTTACAGTAGTAGTCGAACATTAAAACAACTTTACTGATTTGAATGCCAACAACAGTTTTATTGTTGTTTTATCTCCATTTTATATAAGGTAATTAGTAGAAGAAGACCTCCATTTCAATCCCTACGTGAAAATGAAAAAAATGAATTCATAAAAGGATTATTTAAACATCATTTGAAACATTATTTTATACTAATACTGACTTGCTTCAGTCATTATAAAGTCTTTGGGATTTTTAAATATGGATGCAGCTGTAATGAATGGTCAAATGTGTGTGTTCTTTACAAAATAGATAATATGATGCCATATTTTGCCTAATGTGCCTGGAAAATCAAATGTTAGAAACAGATGGTGTATTCCGGAAAACAGTGAATTTACGCAATGAAGACATAGTGTTGTGGTGGTAGGTTACAAATGGACTTTCACTGGCTACATGGCATCCATGACAACACTTGCTATCTGGAAATGGACTAATCAGCTATTTAAGGATTGGATAAACCAATAGACGGAATAGCATCAACTCATATGGCTTTTACTTTCGTGCTTGCCAGCTGCTCATAAGCATATATTTTGGAAAATGTAGATATTTTATTAACAAATGACACAAGTCCATTTGGCAGTCATCAATTTGTCTTCTAAGTACTCATCATTTGGGGGGCCATTTTTCAAAAATTTTAGTAAGGCCAATTGAATTAAGTGTTTCCTGCCAAGCTATGATACAGTTTTCTTGGCTTTTTTATGCATAATGCTTCCTGTAATTACTGACCTTCTGAAACCTACTGAAACAACAGGCCACATTTAGATTTATTGGTGCTACTTTATTGTTTGGCTTGTAATTGTGGCTGCGCTTATTCTGTTCGGAAAGAAGACATGAATCAAAGATCTTAACAGCAGAGCTGTTTCTGTTCAATTTGTAGTCTGCAAGTATACAGTCCATGAAAGGTGTGTATCCCGAGCACCTCCGTCGTGTATTAAAACATATGTGAAGTCTAAAAAGGATACTGATGTAAGTATGAAGTCTTGTGCAATTCTCTTTTAAATAAATATGAACCAACACAAGATAACTATAAACCAAATTAATGTTCCTTCAGGTAATGCACCATTTTTGGGTGGAGGGCAACTGCCCCACAAAATGTGAAAAGTGTCACAAAGCCATTAAATGTTATCAAGGCCTGACGGGACTTCACTGTGCATGGTGTCAAATTACAGTAAGTATTCATATAAAATGCTGAATCTCTCAAATAAGATTTTAAAGAACATATACTAATATGTTTGTCAGCATTCACAATGTAACGGACACAAATACGTGTTTGGAATACAACATCTCTGTTTTTTCCATTCTGTATAAAACTATAGAAAAACGTGAACTTTGCTAGCAGTTAAATTAGACGTTTTATACTAGTGAAATCTGTTTTCTAAGCTATTGCACTATAGGTAACTATGCACCTGCTGCTATGGACCAAACAGGAGATACGATATGTTTAGAAACTGATAAAACGTGGAGCAGTGGAGACCAGGTGTACACCAATGCTTAGATCTAAAGGACGTAACAATAACAAAGCACTGAGTAAAGTATGGGGAAACGTAAAGGCAAAGTCTATCTGATATTAAATAACACTTTCAGCTACTGTTATTTAAAAAATAGACAATACTGTACAATTCCAAAAATTACTTAGTTTCTTCTTTAAGCCCGAATAAGCAAACTGGACAGAAAAACACAAAAATCTCTAATGGGAAGATCACAAGGATGTTGTAGGGGACCAGAGATACGTTACTCATTTTGGTAGTGATAGAGTTTTCCAGAACCTCCCTCAACAGATTTGAAACCGATCCTGAGTATCCCCCCAGCTAATTGTGAGACAATTAATGAAAATATTTAACATTCGCTATCATAGTTTAAAGTGAGATATTAGATGTGATTCACAATATACTGTAAGTTGGGCTATGACTGGTTTTATGACAAGATTCTATGAAAAGATTCAACCAGTTTAAGCCACAAATGGTGGGGGTAATGGAAGGACTGATATTATCTGTGGCTTGGCAATAAATGCGTTTGTGAGCCCAGCGATGGACATAAATTCATACTTAAGATAGAACTGCCTTCATCAATTGTTTCCATAGTAACATAGTAAGTTAGATTGAATAAAAGATGCATATCCAAGTTCAACCTTATAAGTCCAAAGACTTCCCTGTATTCTCTCACTTGCTAAAAAGCCATCCAACCCCTTCTTAAAGCTATCTAATGTATCAGCCTGTACAACTGATTCAGGGAGAGAATTCCACATCTTCACAGCTCTCACTGTAAAAAGCCCTACTGAATATTTAGCTGGAACTTCCATTCTTCTAATTGGAATGAAGCCCAAGTGTCAGCTGGAAGGAGACGTTATATTATTGTACATGTGTCAACAGAACCCCTCCATGGGAAAAATGGCATTTGTTCCATGAATTTTGAATTTAATTAAAAAGTAACAAACTTAATAGTTTGTATTAGATAGTGTTCTATATATCTCCGTCTGTGATTTTCTTCTTAGGGTAAGTCCACACTGGGCTTTTTGGGGAGATTTGGTCGCCTGGCGACTAATGGCCTCGTTTTTGCGGCGGGCAATCTCCCCAAACACCTTCCCTCACTCTGTGCCGGCTTAAAATGAAAAAACGCCAGCGCTAATAATCACACGCGGCGGTTCGTTTTCCAAAGTCGCTTTAGCCGGCGCAGAGGGAAGGCATTTGGGGAGATTGGTCGCGCAAAAATGAGGCGATTAGTCGCCAGGTGACCAAATCTCCCCAAAACGCCCAGTGTGGCCTGACCCTTAAGCTACTTTCTAACAGTGTTATTTAGCAAATAAATCTGCCTTAATAGATATCTAACTTAAATGTATTTCACTTAATTAAATGCATTTTATAATCATAAAATCCTATCATAATCATATCAGCCTTTAGATACTGTACACTATATGAAGAAAGAAACTGTATAATGTCAGCACTATAGATTATAAAAAAATAGAAAAAGAAACCCCACCATTAGTTGTGGTTATAGAATTGACGAAAAATTCTGATAGGTAATGCACCTTACTTAATTAATTAAATAATGTACTAAAAAGTTAATTAAATACGGGACAACTCCACCATCTATTTTTTTCCTATTTCTATTAACTATTTTATGGATTGTGACTACAGATTTTTTTAACCCTGTCCTGCCTTATCTTTGTGGTGTCCCAGGCTCTAGAAACAAATCAGGCAGCTAGTTTACGGGACAACTGCACCATCTATTTTTTCCTATTTCTATTAACTATTTTATGGATTGTGACTACAGATTTTTTTAACCCACTACCAAGTTTGGTCATTTTTAAACTACTTTTTAATTAGCTAACCAATTTTCTAGGTTTAACACTTTAAATTATTGCACCGCACTTTATTTAAATAATGAATTTTTTGCCTATCTGTGGATGAATTTAGGAAGTATTATCAATTGCCTTTACCTCCCCTTTAAAGATTACGCATTCACAAATAAGCTTGTACCCAGGTATATACCTTCGTAAGGCAAGTTTACTAATTGTGTCTACTTTTGTTTGAGTGGAGCAAGACATAGGGGCCAATTCATTAACTTCAAGTGAAGGAATAGAAGAAAAAAAACCTCGACCCCCTAGTTCGCCATCTAAAAGCTACTGGAGTCAATGTTAGCATATGGGGAAGGTCCCCATAGGCTTGCCTAACTTTTTTTGGTCGAAGGATAATCCTTCGATCGTTAGATTAAAATCCTTCGAATCGTTCGATTCAAAGGATTTAATCGTTCGATCGAATGATTATTCCTTAGATTGTTCGATCGAAGTATTTGCAGTAAATCCTTCAACTTCGATATTTGACCCTTGATGAATTTGCCCCATAGTGTTTTCTTATGCTAGATGTACAGGTTTCCCATTGCTTGTTGCGTATATAAGTGCTTGCTGTTGCACTAGGAAATTGCCCGCGTGTAAGTGCACGCCAACGCGCCCCCCTTTCGTTTACAGGTGCACAGGTGCATTTGCATGAAATTTATTACATTAAATTTATTTATCAATAGAAGAGGCACCTACAATTCAAAAATCTGATTCTGAGTCTATGGAGCAAGTACTGCTGTGGTATCAATACACATAAATAACATAAGCAGTACAGCACCAAGTAACATGTAACCACATTTATTTTAATGAAAAAGAGGTGATAATGGTCTGTATAAATAAGTGGCATTGCTGGACATGGTGAACATTTTGGTAATGCAGATTTATATTTTTAAAACATGTTATCTTAGTTGGGGGTGTACTGAAACACCTTTAGGGAGCCACTTAATCTCACGAATGCCATGAAACCTGAATTTCTGTATAAAGCCATATACAGTTGAAGGGAAGGTCATTTTGCAAATGAATCATTTTTTATCTTTCCTTTAGCTTCACAATAAATGTGCTTCTCATCTGAAACCTGAATGTGAGTGTGGACCACTGAAAGATCACATTTTATCACCTACAACTATCTGTCCTGTTGTACTGGTAAGTTTATATTTGTGACTGCATTCTAATTTTCCTGAATGACAGATTAATTGTAATTATTCTCTCCCCACTGGCCGTATCCTCTGTCTGTGCCTATCTATTTGTATGTATTTGTATACACTCAGATCTCTTTTCATGCTTTTTTTAAATTAAAAAAAAAAAACAGTGGCAGTTACATTTTATCTGGCTCGTCTGTAACAAAGGCTGATTCAGTTTTATTACTTATACAGTACTTACCAGAAATTATATAGCAGGTCACTTTAACATTTTACGTCTTTTAAAGATCCTACTTCCCAGAAAGCTAAAGGTATCCTTATGGTCACTTCTTGCTTTAGGTGCACATTGCATATCTGCAATGCAGAGATCTTACATCCAGAGGTTACTTTGAATAATGACACTGTCCATGCAGCATTATGTAGTTCATATTTCTTAAGCACACTAATTAATTGTGGTACAGCGAATCAGCCATTTTTTTTCCTACAATAGCTAAATAATATATTAATGGAAAATACTTGTAATAAAGATAATGAAACAATGTGGTTAAATCAGTCTATTTTTATTTCCTTATACAATGGCAAGCACATACAGCTACTTAAATCTGAGAAATGTGGATATCTATCTATCTATCTATCTATCTATCTATCTATCTATCTATCTATCTATCATCTATCGATCTATCTATCATCTATCTATCTATCTATCTATCTATCTATTATCTGTCTATCATCTATCTATCTATCTATCTATCTATCTATCTATCTTCTATCCTTCATATATATATGTATATATATATATATATATATATATATATATAGTGAATGTAAAGTATGTAGTTTCGGTATAGGCTTTATCTTTATAATCAAATACTATAATAGAAATACTATAAGACTATAAAAATAATGTGTGTGCTGAAATTTGTGTGTAGCCAAATACTAAATAACATAAAACATACTGTATGACTGTATGAAATATATTTTAGCAGTGCAATTTAATTGTTACCTAATTATGGCTTAATAAATATATTACATTTAACCAAAACCAGCAGAAATCCATTTAAATATATAATAATAATAATAATAATAATAATAATGATGTTCAATATAATTGTATTTACAGTAGCAAAGAGCATGTGAGCAATGCTGATGAGTTACAATTATGCGTGCACTGATAGTTTCATGAGAGCTTTGTAGAATATACCGTATCCTTTGCAGAGACCCTTGAGGAAGTCATTGGGACAGATGATTAAATGAATACGTATGTGACACACAGCATTTTGCATATCTGGAGTTCATTGTGTCTCATTGCAAAAGAAAAACATTGCTTGTGGAGGAAGTAATTTTGATGAGTAAATCTTATTACTTTACTAGATGTTTTTTGTAACCAACAACAGACATTCTCTGACCATGTTATGAAATAATTAACAAGACATGGTCAACCATCATAGTTTTCAAATTTAATCTGGAGCTTTGTGTGTTTTCTGACATAAACTGTAATTTCTCCATTTCTTTATTTAGTTTTTAGTGTCAGGAAACAGTTGGTAAATCAAATTCCCTAATTACTAGTTTTAATCGTATCCAAACGGCGTACCTTTGTGGATTATATCCAGTGCTGTCATCAGCAAAGCTTAGGTGTAATCTGACTTGTTTCTTTCTGTACCTTTAATTGCCGTACCGGCTTCATTTCTTTAAATCACAAACAGTAGTGAATATGGAAAGTTACAATAATCTCTCTCTCTCTCTCTATATATACTGTATATATGGGCAGGTTTATATGAAAAATGAAGATTGTAATCTGGGTAAGCAGCAGCAGAGGGAGCTAGATCATTATTTTTTAAGCTGAATACAATAATTATGTAGGTAGCCTGCACTAGAAACTGAGTTTACAAAGAAATCGAAAATATATTACAAATCAAATATTTTTTAACGTTATACTAACGATTTGCAAACCTTTTGTCACATTTGCTCATTTTGCAAGGCAATGGATACAAGATTATAATTTCTTGTCTATAGTATAATTTTGTATATGTTACATATACCTGTGTATAGAAGTGGTCATTACAAACCATCAACAACAATCCTTTATTTTTTTAGTTGGGATTTATGAAATACAGAGAGGGGACATAAGGGGAGCAAAGAAAGAAATATATTTAAACAGGGCTGTAAGAAGAAGTGTTAAAGTACAGTAGCTTGTTAGTGTACAAATAAAACTGGGTAAAACTGTCCCTTTAATATATATCATCAGTAGTGGGTGGCATAATAAATGACATAATATGGATTTCCATTTACTTCTTGTCTTGTATTATTTGGCTGCCAACTTTTGGTACATTCATTGCTACTGGTTATACTTGATGGCATATCTATCAGTACTTTATAGACTACCCTGTTTACTTTTAATGGCTACTTGCACGATGAGTTCAGACAAGGCGTGTGTATTTAACATATCTTTCCACTAAGAGAAAAATACGTACATCCACTTAAAACAGCAACTAAATATGTTTTTTTTATATGGATGGAGTCATCATTCAGCATCAAATATCTCAGACAGTTTCAAAGCCAATGACCAGTTCTCATCAGGACTAGATGGACGGTGTTCACTGAAAGATCAGTAAATTGCATTTTAAAGATGGAGTTTAAGGCTTTTCTTTTTACTGTTAACTGTCATTTCTTACACCAAAATTACCTTAAGACTAGTTACTAGAGTGAAGTACGGTAGAACATGTCTTTGCTTTGCATTTATCTCCTGACAGGGCTCTTTTCCATTATTTGCCTTTGGATAGTGGAATAAAAGTCATTTACAGCCCCCTTCCTGACACAGAGGGGCAGATTTATCAAGGGTCGGATTTCGAGATTATGGGAGTTTTTTTTAAACTCCCATCAACTCGAAATTCGAATAAAATAAGACCAACCACAATTTATTAAAAAATAAAACAAATCAATTTTTTTAGTTAGAGTGAATAGGCTGTATTCGATCGTTCAAATGGAATTAGGATCCTATCCAATCGAATTCGATTCGAAGTATTTTAAAAAAACAAAACCTTCGATTTTTCAAAGTCCACCAAATACTCCAAATAAGTTCTAGGAGGTCCCCATAGGCTAAAACATCAATTCAGCAGGTTTTAGATGGAAAATAGTCAAAGTCAAAAAATCAAGAGACAGTACATGAAAAATTTTGATATTCGAATTTTCGATTTTTTTTCAAATTCAAATCGAATTTGGACTATTCCGTAGTCGGAGTACACTAAGGGGCAGATTTATCACAGGTTGAGGTGAATTTTCGAATGAAAAAAATGTTGAATTTTGAGCTATTTTTTGTGTGCTTCGACTAGGGAATAGTCCAAATTCGATTTGAATTTGAAAAAAATTCTAAAATTCGAATATCGAAATGTATCATGTACTGTTATTGCTGTTTTAGCCTATGGGGGACCTCCTAGAGCCTATTTGGAGTCAATTGGTGGACTAAAAAAAAAAAAAAAAAAAATCACAATTTTTTTTGGGAAAAACTTTTGTTTTCAAATTCAAACGAATGAGCTATTCCTTTGATTCATACGATTCGAATTCGGACGAAAACTGACCTATTCGGTCGAAAACAATTTCAGACTTAATTTCAGTTGGTCTTTTTGGAATTGAATTTCAACGTTTTTTTCAATTCGAAATTCGACCCTTGATAAATATGCCCCTAAAATTAACTTGAAATTTGAATTTAAAAATTTTATTTTGCAATTCGACCCTTGATAAATCTGCCGCAGAGTGTATGCAGAGCAGGGCCATGCTATATTACATAACTTTACTCTTGCTTGGCAGCACTGAACACGCTTGGTGTAAATGTGCGTTAGGATCCTATTATTTTTTTACAAATACAGATTTATGAACTAAATGGAAAACTTGCTAATATATAAGCAACGATTTACTTTTAAAATGAACTATGAATGCTGTGCTGTTGGGGGTGCAATTTGACTCTCTAATTTAACAGGGTGTCTCTGCAAAGCAGTTTATAAGAAAGGATTTATAAAGGTAAAGGTGTTCCGGTGAGAACCTGGGAGGAACTAGAAGCTTTAAAAAGCAAGAATCCAGCTGCCAGCAGATGTTGATCAACTTTAGAATGAATCAATGCTTGAACATCAACCCTATATTGAGGAGAAGGGTATATATTTTTTTATAGAACTAATGCAGGAAGATACCGATCTTTACATTTCAACATGAATAATCTGATTGCTGTTACGGTTCATGCTTAACTTGTATTAATTAGTTTTGAGATGACAAAGCAGAGACAGAGGATTTTTATTAGCTTCCAGCAGATGGAAAATAACTGTAAAATTAGATCAATCAATAGCACTTATAAGTCCTAATTAGATAACTCGATAGATAAATGTTTCATCAAGTTTTGGAATAGTTGCACCTTATTAATCAATTGTATGTGGAGTAGCTTGTTTCCCCCACATTCAGAACGGAAGATGCAACTGGACTCATAGCACCAGGTCAAAAAACAGCACTTTCTGTCCAGTAGAACAACTGCATCATACCAAAATGGCCCTTCTATCATGTCACTAATGTTTTAGAGCAGTGATCCCCAACCAGTAGCTCGTGAGCAACATGTTGCTCTCCAACCCCTTGGATGTTGCTCCCAGTGGCCTCAAAGCAGGAGCTTATTTTCAATTTCCAGGCTTAGAGGCAAGTTTTGGTTGTATAAAAACCAGGTGTACTGCCAAACAGAGTTTCCTGTAGGTTGACAATTCACATATGGGCTACCAAATGGCCAATCACAGAACCTATTTGGCACCCCAAGAACATTTTCCATGCTTGTGTTGCTCCCCAACTCCTTTTACTTCTGAATGTTGCTCACGGGTTCAAAAGGTTGGGGACCCCTGTTTTAGAGAATAGAAGTCCTGGAAATTAATTTATGATATGGACCTCACATTTCTCTTCACAATTCACCACTCTATGAAACTGACAAATTAAATTTAAAAGAACTCATAGTTACATAGTTACATAGTTACATAGTTAAATTGGGTTGAAAATAGACAAAGTCCATCAAGTTCAACCCCTCCAAATGAAAACCCAGCCTCCATACATACACCCATCCCTACTTTTAATTAAAATTCTATATACCCATACCTATACTAACTATAGAGCTTAGTATCACAATAGCCTTTGATATTATGTCTGTCCAAAAAATCATCCAAGCCATTCTTAAAGGCATTAACTGAATCAGCCATCACAACATCACCCGGCAGTGCATTTCACAACCCCCTACGTTGCTTCTAGTCTAAAGGGGTGGCCTCTGGTACGGTGATCCACTTTATGGGTAAAAAGGTCCCCTGCCATTTGTCTATAATGTCCTCTAATGTACTTGTAAAGTGTAATCATGTCCCCTCGCAAGCCCCTTTTTTCCAGAGAAAACAACCCCAACCTTGACAGTCTCCCCTCATAATTTAAGTCTTCCATCCCTCTAACCAATTTAGTTGCACTTAGTCTCTGCACTCTCTCCAGCTCATTTATATCCCTCTTAAGGACTGGAGTCCAAAACTGCACTACATACTCCAGATGAGGCCTTACCAGGGACCTATAAAGAGGCATAATTATGTTTTCATCCCTTGAGTTAATGCCCTTTTTTATGCAAGACAGAACTTTATTTGCTTTAGTAGCCACAGAATGACACTGCCCAGAATTAGACAACGTGTTATCTACAAAGACCCCTAGATCCTTCTCAACTCGACAAAGATGTGATTCCCCACAGCAACTAAGAAGTATAAGTTAGGGGCATATTTATCAAAAGTCGAGTGATAGAGTTTTTTTTACCTCAAATGAACGCGAATCACCTCAAACTCAAATGGTATCTTATTTAAGAATAAATTCGAATGTCTATCATTTGTTCGAATAGGAAGGACCCGAAAACTTGAATCAAATTCAAATTGTATTCAACTGAGTTTTGATCAAGTTTTTCTCTGAAAAAAACCTTAAGGGGCCAATTCATTAAGGATTCGAAGTAAAAAAACGTCGAATTTCAAAGTGTTTTTTGGGCTACTTCAACCATCGAATGGGCTACTTCGACCTTCGACTACGACTTCGACTTCGAATCAAAGGATTCGACCTAAAAATCATTCAACTATTTGACCATTCGATAGTCGAAGTACTGTCTCTTTAAGAAAAAACTTTGACCCCCAAGTTCGCCACCTAAAAGCTACCGAACCCAATGTTAGCCTATGGGGAAGGTCCCCATAGGCTTGGCTAAGTTTTTTTGGTCGAAGGATAATCCTTCGAATTGTTCGATCACAGTTTTTGCGTAAAATCCTTCGACTTCGATATTCGGTGATTTTCATTACCAGTAGAATATCGAGGGTTAACTAACCCTCGATATTCGACCCTTGATGTATCTGCCCCTAAATGTCAGGAAGGCTATTAACATCTTCAAATGGGTCAACGGACTTGACTTGTACATGAACTCGGCATGTTTTATATGGCGTACAATCAAATTCAAGTTGTTTCCAGGGTCGAGGTATGATAAATTGCAAATTCAAATTTGAGTTTGGATTATTCCTAACTCGAATTTGTGAGTTTTGACCAAAAATCAACTCAAAAATTAGAATTCAAGTTTGCCATTCGAATCTTAATACATTTTTTTAAATTCGGTTGAATAGGATTGACCTGCAAACTCAAATAAAATTAGAGTCAGGTTTTTTCACCAAAAATCTTTTTTTCTTTAAAACTGGACTTGCTGAGTAAGCATTGAAGATGTTTCACTACTCATTCAAGCAGCTTCTTCAGTTCAACTGAATGGTGTGGGAAGTTCTCAGTATATAAACTCTTCCACTTATCCACTCACAAAGGCACATTGTAACTCTTTACACCAGTCAGTTGAACTGAAGAAGCTGCTTGGATGAGTAGTGAAATATCTTCAATGATTACTCAAGTCCAGTTGTTTTAGATTTACCTATACTAGATATACCATGACCTGGATGAAGTCACTTTTTTAAAAAAAATTTGATTTTCAAAAGTCCACCAAATGACTCCATAGTCTAAAACACCAATTCTGCAGGTTATAGATGGCAAATAGTCAAATTAGAATTCTTAAAGGGACAGTACATTATAAAATTCGAATTTCAATTTTTTTTTAAATTCAAATCGAATTGGGACCATTCCCTAGTCAAATTACACTAAAATAAACTTGAAATTCAAATGTAAAAATTTGAATTTTCAATTCAACCCTTCATAAATCTGCCCTTTAGGGGCAGATGTATCAAAGGTCGAAGTGAATTCAAGGGAATTTTTGAAGTATAAAAATTCGAAATTCAAAGTAATTTTTTGGATACTTCGACCATCGAATAGGCTACTTCAACTTCGAATTCGATTCAAAGTAAAAATACTTCGACCATTCGATAATCGAAGTACTGTCTCTTTAAAAAACTTCAACTTCAATATTTCGCCAAATTAAACCTGCTGAAGTGCTATGTTAGCCTATGGGGACCTTGTAGAGCATTTTTCTTTTTTTTTGAAGTCAAAGAAAAATCGTTCGATCGATGGATGAAATCGTTTGATTTGAAGGATTTCATCGTTCGATCTAAATATTTTACTTCAATCGCAAATGGCCAAATTTGATGTAAAAAAACTTCGACTTCGATATTCAAAGTCAAAGTATTCCAATTCGATGGTCGAATTTCGAAGCTTTTTCTACTTCGAAATTCGACCCTTGATAAATCTGCCCCTTAGTGTCAGGTTAAATCGAGGTAAAACTCAATGTGAATAAGTCACAAAGCAGTATAAGTAATTGACAATGAAATGGTTTAGTATGGATCTAGATTTTTCTCTACTTGTTCATCACTATGGGGCTGGTTTATCAATGTTCGAATTTACATTTTTTACAGCAATTCAAATTTTTGTTGTGTTAAAACTCATGAATTCAAATTAGAGTTTCAGAAACACAAATGTTCAATATTTATTATGTGTAAAATGTTTGAACAACATAAATCTTCAGCATCTAAAAGTTTGCAAGGTTTTGTTGAAGTCAGTGGGAATAGTCTTAGGTAAAATGTAAGAAATCTTTTCAATTTGAGTTGATTAAAATATGGTAAAACAAAATATAGTGATGGATCAAAGAGAACAAACTAGAAGTAGGAGGGAATCCATTATCCATAGAAGAGCATTTGAAATGTGCAGCTTTGCTGTTGGAATTCAAAAATAACCAATTTGGGTGGTCACCAGAAGTGGTGATTGGGCAATACAGCTAAAATTCTCTGTGCAATTTAGTTCCCCAAGCAGCTTTTTAGTTGGAGTAGTTTACTGCAAGTCCTTGTCAGTTCTCATTCATGCAAACAACAATCACAGCATTTAATTTCTGATCTTGATAGTAACAGCTTATAATAATAAGACATTTCTATATGACTGTTGAGTGGAGACCAAGAGTAATCTCCCTTAACAAGAAATAAGAGTTTCACTCTATATTTGAACTTGCAGGATGGAATCAAATCTAATTGCTGATTTATAGATAGCTATTGTTAATTGCACTGCAACAATTTGCAAACAATTAGCAATTTGTAAATCAGCCCCAGAAGCAATATTCCATAAATAAAAACATTAATGTGTATAAATAAGTAAGTATATAAATAGTGATGGGCGAATTTGGATGTTTCGCTTCGCCGGCGCATTTTCGTCATTGAATTTCGTGTCTAAAAACCAGACGCCGGCGTCGAAAAAATGTGTCCAAATTCGGGAAACAGCGTTTTCCTCAGAGGCGCCTGGCGTGTTTATACAAAGACACTGTTGTTATTGCTCCCGTTCCATATTGCCTGATGAAGCAGGAAATGCCTGCGAAACGCGTTGCAATACTGTTTTGTGAATAAACTATTATTGAAAATTACCACTTTCGTTGGTGTCTGCTTGGAGGAGGTAAGTTCATTACTACCTCCTCTGAATTACCCATTGGGTTTTTAAGTGCTTTTAGCTATTTTTTATCCTTTTGGCGCCTCTGTTTTGTCTTACTACTATTTTGAGGGTATAGTTTTCCTTTAAAAGTCCAAAAGGACTATAGGGCAGGTACCTCAAGACAAAACTGAGAGCTGGACTAGAGTATGCAAGGATGGTGAAATAAATACAAAGTGATGAACTGCAATTTGTTGCAAAATGGAGAAAAGCAGTTAGGGTTGGATGGCTTTTTAGCAAGTGAGGGAATACAGGGTTATGGGAGATAGCTCATAGTACAAGTTGATCCAGGGACTAGTCCGATTGCCATTTTGGAGTGGGGAAGGAATTTTTTCCCCCACTGAGGCAAATTGGAAAGGCTTCAAATGTTTTTTTTTTTTGCCTTCCTCTGGATCAACTAGCAGTTAGGCAGGTTAAAATAGTTGAAAGGTTGAACTTGATGGACTTGTGTCTTTTTTCAACCTAACTTACTATGTTACTATGTTACTATATAAAGTGTGAGAATTTGAGGATAGCTTTTATGGGTAAGAGGAGGAGAATAGATTCTAGATTCAGAGTTTTCTTGGAACAGGTCAGTAGCATTGTGTGAAGTTACACAGAAAATAACCCAGTGAAAAATTGGGAAAAGGAAAGTTAACGGGTAGAGGTAATTGCCATTCAAGTAATTTCTGACCATTTTGCCACATATTAGCTCAGTGCCAAGTACCGAGTGGCCAAGATTCATTGAACATACAATCAAGAAAGGGTAGTTTAAGAGAAGAAATCTTATAAAGAGTTCCATACACTAAGCCGTGTATCTCACAAGATCTCTCAAGAATGGAAACACTCAAGTTAGAAAAAATGTTAAACTGGGTAAATAAATATGGGTGAGTACCTGACTAGCTTATGACCTAACTGAAATCACACTGGTGAGGTTTAATCTGTGATATGGCACTGGTAGCAAGGATCATTTGGATGTTAGTGGTAAGTGAATGTTGACTGCCAGTTAGAGTACACATAATAAAAAATGTTAATGGGTTCAGGGGGTTATTTACTAAAACTTGTTCTTTTCTTACATTTTACAAGACACAAACTCGACCTAACTCCCATTCACGAATTTGGCTTATTTACTAATATTTAAAGTAAAAAAAATTGGATTAAGAAAGCTCGTATTTTTTGAGGTTACAAACAAAGATAACTTGAAAATTTTGAGTTTCAATTCAAAGAAAGACGAATTGTGTTAGGAAAGTTAAAAGTGGTAGATGAAAATAATCACTGCCATGCAAGTCTTATTTTATACATCCATAGCACAATTACCTTGCAGGGTAAACCATATGAGATTAAAAAAATGTGTTCTTTAAGTTGAAAAAGAACAAGTTTTGGCATTCACTGCAGTCAGTATATGAAAATCATTTGTTTAGTCACTTCAATGTCTGGTATTTCTCCTTATAGTTATGATAAATATCACCTGTCAGTACAATGCATTTGCATGTGATCTCATTTCTCATGAAGTAAATCATGCAAAATTACAAGCTTTACACATCAGCACCTTATGCTGCCAAGATGTCAAGTGTTACTTGGTTTCTGAAAAATAAATATTTCTCGTTTCAACGCTTTCATCCGCCACGCACATGAACATGATTGTACACCACTCATACAACACTCAACTGTACATTTTTTTACAGGGAAAAAGGAGTTTTTAAATGTTTATTTGTGTTTATTGATCATAAAGCATTCTTATCAGATATTATGGGGCAAATTTATCAAGGTTCGAATTTCAAGGTGATAGGAGTTTTAACTTGAAATTAAAATAAAAAAAAAATATCATATCAAAAAAATTTTTTTTAACTTCAAGTGAATAGGCTGCATTTGATCTTTCGAATCGAATTTGGATCCTATTTGATCAAATTCAATTCGAAGTACATAATTTAAAAAAAAGCGATTCTTCAAAGTCCACCAAATAACTCCAAATAGATTCTAGGAGGTCCCCCATAGACTAAAACAGCAATTAGGCAGGTTTTAGATGGCAGATAGTCAAAGTCAAATGTTTTAAATTTTTAAAGAGAAATTTCAATATTCTAATGTTCTAATTTTTTCAAATTCTAATCGAATTTGGACTATTTCCTAGTTGTAGTACATTAAGGGGCATATTTATCAAGGGTCAAATTTCGAATTGAAAAAACTTCAAAATTTGAATTCAAAAAGACAAAACAAAATTAAGTCGAAGGTTTTTTTTTTGGTCGAATAGGTCAGTTTTCGATCGAATTGGTCCATATTTGGCCAAATTCAAATCATACGATATAGGAATAGCGCATTCGATCGAATTCGATTAGAAGTTTTCCCCCCAAAAAACTTTGATTTTTCAAAGTCCACCAATTGACTCCAAATAGGTTCTAGGAGGTCTCCCACAGTCTACTGATTATGATAAACAGATTATGCTGATTGGAGCAACATTCCAGAGGATAAATAGCGAAGCAAGATCCTATGTACAAGTTATTCTGAATTGAGAAAGCCAGTTGGATGACTGGTGAAACGTCTTCAAGAAAAACACAGCAAGTCCAGTTGATCTGACTTATTTCCATAGATATACCATAACCTGGATGAATGAGAACTTTTACAAACATCATTGGTGTATGTTATAAATCAACTCGTTTAATTGAAGACAATGAAGCACAGCTACTTTTACAAATTTAAGCGACTTCACAATTGGGTCAAGTTATTATTATGGGTGACTTTAATTATACAGACATTGACTGGGGTAATGGGGTTGCTAAGTCAGAAAAAGCAGCATTTCTTGCTCATGCAAGAACCTACTGGGAATCAGTTTCTCTTGGACCTTGTAATAACTAATAATACCAAACTCATCTCTAGCATTTTTGTGGGTGAGCATTTAGGGAATAGTGATCATAACATGGTCTCCATGCAAACTTTGACAGAATAAGGGCATGTGCAACATATTAAGTGGCAAATGCTTTTCACAGGGTTAAAAACAGAACAAAAATGGATTTTTTTAAAATGCTGCATTATAAATATAGTCAGCATATTCTCCTTGTAAGCAAGGAACATCCTTCCAAAACAAAATCTTTGTGGTTCAAACAAAGTGTTGGTGTTGAGTAGGGATGTAGCGAACGTCGGAAAAAAAGTTCGCGAACATATTCGCGAACTTGCGCAAAAACGCGAGCGGTTCGCGAACGGTTCGCGAACCCCATAGACTTCAATGGGAAGGCGAACTTTAACATCTAGAAAAGACATTTCTGGCCAGAAAAATGATTTTAAAGTTGTTTAAAGGGTGCAACGACCTGGACAGTGGCATGCCAGAGGGGGATCAAGGGCAAAAATGTATCTGAAAAATCTGCCTGTGTGTGCTTGGAAGAGATAGTGTAGGGGGAGAGCTGTTAGTGATTTCAGGGACAGATGATAGTAAGTTTGCTGGCTAGTAATCTGCTTGATACTGCTCTGTATTGGAGGGACAGAAGTCTGCAGGGATTTGAGGGACATTTTAGCTTAGGTAGCTTTGCTGGCTAGTAATCTACTGTTCTCTTTAAACAACTGCCATACGTTGACCTTGTAGGCATTGTTTGCCCAGTTTTTTTGGACGCAGCCACTGAAGCACAGTTGCCAGAAAAAATATGCCATATAAATGCTGAAAATAGTCATTTTTCGCCATACGTTGACCTTGTAGACATTGTTTGCCCAGTTTTTTTGGACGCAGCCACTGAAGCACAGTTGCCAGAAAAATTATGCCATATAAATGCTGAAAATATAAATTTTTTTGGTTGCAGCCACTGAAGCACAGAGGCCAGAAAAATTATGCCATATAAATGCAGAAAATATGCATTTTTTGGTCGCAGCCACTGAAGCACAGTTGACAGAAAAATTATGCCATATAAATGCTGAAAATATAAACTTTTTTGGTTGCAGCCACTGAAGCACAGAGGCCAGAAAAATTATGCCATATAAATGCAGAAAACATGCATTTTTTTGGTCGCAGCCACTGAAGCACAGTTGACAGAAAAATTATGCCATATAAATGCTGAAAATATAAATTTTTTTGGTTGCAGCCACTGAAGCACAGAGGCCAGAAAAATTATGCCATATAAATGCAGAAAATATGCATTTTTTTGGTCGCAGCCACTGAAGCACAGTTGCCAGAAAAAATATGCCATATAAATGCTGAAAATAGTCATTTTTTGCCATATACGTTGAGTCAACGTATGGCAAAAAATGACTATTTTCAGCATTTATATGGCATATTTTTTCTGGCCTCTGTGCTTCAGTGGCTGCGGCCAAAAAAACTGGGCAAACAATGCCTACAAGGTCAACGTATACACTACTACAGCGGTGGATACGGATTACGTAAAATATATTATGGCTGCTTGAAAAAAGTGACTCCGGTGTTTTTTCTGGAGACGGTAATATTATGGATATTTAGACAGAATGTGAACAAGGTCACACAGCTCGATGGCGGGTTGAAGAAAACAGTGTGCAAATAATGCCTACAGGGCAAATAATGCCTAAAAGGTCAACTTATACACTACTACAGCGGTAGTAAAATAAAAAAAAGTAAAATAAAAAAAAAATGAATATTAAAAAAAAAAATTAAAGTTGGTGCTGCTGAACTACTAGGAGCAGCAGATTAGCACACCAGTCCCACTCCCCAACACTGCTAGACTAATAGCACTGGGCTCTTATAGTAGTAGTAGTAGTAGTAGTAGTAAAACAACAAAAAAATAAATAAAAGCAGTCCTTACAAGGACTACTGTTATTGCAGCAGTCAGCAGATGAGATCAGAAGCAGGACAGCTGCCCACTGCAGCTACATACAGAGCACTGCAGTAGAAGGTAGATTACTAGCCAGCAAAGCTACCTAAGCTTAAATGTCCCTCAAACCCCTGCAGACTTCTGTCCCTCCAATAACAGAGCAGTATCAAAACGATTACTAGCCAGCAAACTTTCAACTGTCCCTGAAATCACTAACAGGCAGCAGCTCTCTCCCTACACTATCTCTTCAGCACACACAGGCAGAGTGAAAAAACGCTGCAGGGCTTCGGTTTTTATAGGGAAGGGGAGTGGTCCAGGGGAGAGCTTCCTGATTGGCTGCCATGTACCTGCTGGTCTGGGGTGAGAGGGCAAAAAAAAGCGCCAACAATGGCGAACCCAAAATGGCGAACGTCGCGCGACGTTCGCGAACTTCCGGCGAGCGCGAACACCCGATGTTCGCGCGAACAAGTTCGCCGGCGAACAGTTCGCGACATCTCTAGTGTTGAGGTGGGTACGAAAAGACAATCTTTGAAGGGGTGTCAGGTTAGCTGGGACAGCGCAGAAGGATCCTGGTAGCAAAGTTTACGACTCATAAGAAGGGAGTTAGATTGGAGTCAGAAAAACTGGTTATTAGGAGATTGCAATAGTCTAAATGGGATAGGATAAGAGGCATGGTTTATTTTTTTTCGGCCATTTGTGCATGAAAGGGGTATATCTTCGCTATATTGTGGAATTGAAAAGGAAGGAGGTACCTTTAGAAGCACAAAGATGAATGGCATTAACAGGACTAGTAACATGTTGCAAAATATATATTTACTAGTTTAGATCCTAGTTTACTAAACAGGAAGGCTGACAAGTAACAAATCTTCTGCTGTGACTCCCTTGTTGCTCCTCTTGTTGAACTCCATGTTAAATTCCGTTTCAGATCACTTGTGAATGATTCACATTGCAATGATCCACCCTTGTGCTACTACCCTTGTGCTGCTTTCCCAAATTATGTCAAAATATAGGGAGAACAGGCTGGGCTACTCCTGGACAAAGGAATGAGGATTTACAGCTGATTGCAGTTAGTTAACTAACATTAAATTCCTTGTCAAAGGACCAGAGTAGTGCAAGATTGAAGATAGTCTGAAAGATATCATCACAGAGCTACAATGTATGTTTAAAAAGTTTACGAGTTGTATAGCATTACATTTTGTTTCTCTGTGCAAGAAATTGTTTTATTCACAATTTTGCTGAACATACATTTGGTTACTGTGCTTTTACATCATATTATTATGATATTAACGTTTTCATAGCAATAAAACTGAATCACATTAATTTTGAATTCAGAAAAAAAATATATTTCACTGCTTTGATATATTTGTGTTTTAAAATGTTCTTGACAGTCAAGAAAGTGTACATACAAGAGCTCGCTGCGGAGTGCTGATTGGAACAATCCAGGAGACGGTGTAATATCAAGCTTTATTTCAACGCTTACAATTACATGGAATGGAGGGGTATGTGAATCTCTCTAACGCGTTTCGTGTCTACATTGAAATAAGCCGGATTGAAATAAAGCCGGATTGATATTACACCCTCTCCAGGATTGTTCCGATCAGCACTCCGCAGCGAGTTCTTGTATGTATGTTGGAGCTTGTTGGAATTGGCGTTTTGCGAGAGCAGCGGTCGGCTGGGAGATGGGACGTGCTGGGTGAGCTCCGCCATTACCGCATTGCTAGCGATTAGTCAAGAAAGTGATAATAAATGTTATAAAATTGAAATGGCTGAGAAATTATTGAGTGACCCAATTTAAATTTTCATAAATATACCCCTTAATTAAAAAAATAACGAACCAAACTTTTACATATTTCTTTATCGTATTATTTAATTTTTTTAAGAAATTTTAGCAGCCAGATACATGATTTTCAGGTCTTAGACGCTGCGATCAAATTTCCTAATAGATGTCAGCTACAGTTTATTGCTATCTCTTTTATTCCAGTAACATTTTAATTAATTCATACTGATTGAATAAATGTACATTTAGACTAGTTTCTTAATGAGGGCACGTTTAGTGGAAAGGTTGTACATCATCCTGATATTCTGTGGGTAATTATATCCTAATTATATGGTGAGAAAAAGAGTCTATAACTCAGGGCAGCTATTGTTCATAGGACCCAATTAAGAATTACATGCACATAATAAAAGTTCATGATGAGGTTGACTGTCAGTCAATTTAAAAATCTTTGTAGCAATTGAATCACAGTACAAGATAAGTGTGCTACGATTTAACAAGGTTAAATACTGTCAAGAGATCCATGAAATAAATAATATTTTACTAAAAACAATATACCAGACAGATGCATAACTATCAATTACAGTTTTCCATGCAAGGATATGATAATTGGTTTGTTTTCATAGCACCAGCCAGTTATGTAAGTGAATGATATATAACTTTTTTTGACATATTCAAAAAAAACCTTGAACATTCATTAATTACAATAACAGATTGTTTAATACATGCATGGTATGTATTATATGGAATTAAGGAACTTTATGTTATTAAGATAAAGGTGTAAATATGGAGGACAATGCACTACGGCTACTAAAAACATAAAATTATCATAATTTGAAAAGTGTTTTAGTAAGAACTCTGTGAGAAATGGAAGGTATGGGGCAAAGGACCTCTATCAGTGATGAACTGTTAGGCTGATGTTCCTTGGAGATTTAGCTTTAAGTCCAGTTTGCTCTCCTAGATATACTTGAAAGCCCATCTTGAAGGTCAGTTAGGGTGAGTTTTGAGATTTATGTGTATTTGCTGTTCTGATATTCCATTATTGCTCTATTTGTAGCAATTTTGTCAGCTAGGGGGAACCCTGACCAAAATGGGTCATGAACTGAAAACATTTGGCAACCACTGCTTCAGATACATCCAGTACTGTGTCACTTACTAGGTAAATAATATATCATGTAAAGGGCAATGTCCTACAAATCCTTAAGCTGGTGTTCATGTCTTGATAAGAGTTATGTAATAACTAGCCCTACTCATGCAGGACTGGAGAAAATTTTAGGTACTCATTTTTTCCTGCTCCTGGTTTCTGAAATTATCATCTGAGCAGCGGTGAGCTGTTGCGAGTGTGAACTTGCAAAATATTGATTCCCATTTGTTCTGAGTGGTGCAATATGGCATTGGTGGTGTTGATGGGTAAATAGCCTGACATTTTGTACCAAATGAAATGAAGGAAGTTTTTTTTCTGGGAGACCTTAAAGGAATTTTTCAGTGTAAAAATAAAAACTGGATAAATAGATAGGCTGTCCAAAATAAAAACATGTTTCTAATATAGTTAGTTAGGCAAAAATATAATGTATAAAGGCTGGAGATGTGATAATAGCCATAACACTACTTCCTGCTTTTCAGCTCTCTTGGTTTCCACTGACTGGTTACCCTGGTTACCAGGCAGTAACCAATCAGAGACTTGAGGGAGGCACATGGGTGATATCAGGAAGTAGTGTTCTGGCTATTATGTCATACATCCAGTCACTCCAGCCTTTATACATTACATTTTTGCCTAACTATATTAGAGCTTAACTATATTAGAAACATTTTTTATTTTGCACAGCCTATTTACACAGGTTTTATTTTCACACTGAACTGTTCCTTTAATACAAATCATTGCAGTCTTTATGAACACAAATATATGGAATGGTTCTAGCATATCCTGTCCACATTAATTGTGGTAGCACACCGCAAATGATTGGTGCTCACTGGAGGGATATCACTCATCACTCATATGTGAAAATTTAAAGTTATATTAAAACATACCCTTAAATCCATATTCCTCCTATTCCCCTGTGGATAAAACAGTACTCCCCAGCACACGATTTAACCCTTAGGGGCCCCTAAAAATAATGTCCAAATGCTAACAAACCCTACAAGGCTCCCACGTCCCACAGTTAGCGTAGGGCAGACCCTAATTCCTAAATACAGCGTGTTTATTCTTGCAATAAGGATTTTACACCATCTCCTCCTTGCCAATGTGGTTCTTTCTGACAGATAAAACAAATGATAAAAACTTGGGGTCACTGTTTATGCAAAATGATCTGATAAATTATGTTTGAAATTTTTGAAATTCTTTATATGTTCTCCTAGTCTTATTTTCAATTTTCTAGTGGTTTTTCCCAAATATTGTTTATTTCAGGGAAATGTAAAACATTATTTGTATTACAAGATATTGAATGCTTTATCTATGATTTCCCTTAACTAATTGCCTTTGGTCAAAACACGTTGGGCTAATGACATTTATTTTGAAATAATTTTCTTTGTAACTTTTTTTGATGTAATAAATACTTTTTATTTTTACCCTGCAATCCATCACTTGGATTTTTGTACATGTTACCTTGGAGACTCTTATGGGGAGCCTCCTCTGGATTTGCACCTCAAGTTTATTCACTGGGTGTGTGCCTCCTAACTTTATATATCCCTTCCCCTTACTAACTGATACAATTTATTTAAACAATTTAACAAACTGACAGTATTTTGCTGTTAGGCATTGATTTAAACGTAGCTGCTATTTCTTCTTGAGCTAGGTCACTGTTGAGAAGTTGAAGGTCAATTTCTGAGAATTTTGGTAAAATGGCCTCATTGAAAAATCGTAAGGGTTCAATTTCATCCAGATGTTTTATATATTTTCCAGTGAAGCAAAATGCATCGCAAAATTCTAGTACAGATTCGAAAAAAAAGTTGCCATTGGCAAAACCACACATTTTGCTGCCAAATATTGACTGCTGTTTTTTTTATTTATACAGCAATCATTAAAAAGTATTTGTGTTAAATTATATTATGCTGTGCATTATAATGCTATATACCTTTTTATGTGGAAATATAATAAAAGTTGCAAAGAAAAAGACAATTTGCACTAATAAGAATAATAATTTGCATTTCGCAATGTAACATTCTTCCCAACTATTATTGCGTTGTGAATATAATTGTGCATTGAAAATGTTAATTACGCACTTTTAAAAAGTGCTTGAAGGTGTCCTAATCTTTTAGAGCAAACATAACTTTTGTTATCTTTCCTGTGCACAAACTATGACATTTACAAACCTTCTTTCACTGTTGGAAGAGGTCACTAAACAGTTTCCTGGTTCGCAAAAGCTATTAAAAATTTTGTTCATGCAAAGGCATAACTTTTTGCATTGTAAATATTTTTCCTTTACTTTTATTGCATTCCCCTATTAGGTCATACAATTGATACATAGAAACCATGTTCTATGCCATGTTTTTTTTTTACTTATTCTTTTTTGCTTTAAAGGAAAGACAGTCAACTCTAAAGAGAGAAAAGAACTGTTCTCAACAAGGAAACAAATGTGGAGAAAGAACAAAAATGCAAAGAGCAAATTCTGTAACAGTGGATGGGCAAGGTCTCCAGGTTTGGCAGCATCAATATTAAGCATGTTTTTATATATATATGAAATCTATTTCTCTAGTTTCCCCCAACAGTAAAATAAACAGAAACATAATTGAAAACGAAAAGCCTTAAACAACAGAAAACATTTTGGAAAGTCAGTCAGGGGCCAAAAGAAGCTTGGCCTAGTGGCACCACATGTTCATTTGGGGTGGATAAATGCTTACAAAATGTTGTCAGAATATTTAGGCCTGTATGAGTAAATTCTGAATGTCTGAGGTGTCATACTATGTTTGACTGTATCTTGGTATGGAGATATATGAAAATTGTATTAAACAGATGTAACCTATAGGGTTAATAACTCCTATGACTTTTGAAGATAACAATGTCCAAATCTTGGATAAAGAAGACCTCTGATTTGAATGAGGCGTGAAAGAGGCGATTCATGTTAAGGTGGAGAAACCATCCCTGAACAGAGGTTGGATGTATTACAAAAAGCCTGATGCATTTTGTGCCTCTCCTGGGCACTTGATCATATACTTAATAGACTTCCATAGTACCTTGACAACTTTTACTTGCCGAAGTTTTGCCTTAGAAATTTTTGTGGTTTTTACATTTAATAAATCTCAAATTTTAGAGCTTTTTAGAAATATAAGAACTGTGATTTGTGGGGAAAAATACATTTGATTATTAGTAAATGGGTCCCTAAATGCCACTCAACAGACACACATCTAGGTATAATAAATGCTGTCAGAATGATTAGGCCTGTATAAGTGAATTATCAATGTTTGAGGTAGCATACTATGGGCAGCGGCGATTCTGACTAAGGAGCCGCCTGAGGCGGCTCCTGCAATGCGCCCCCCCCTCACCAATTACGCGTCGGGAGGGGAGGCAGAAACACTATTGCGGAGAGCGCAATTGTACTCTCTCGCAATAGTACAGCCGAATTTCCGGTTCAAAAACCGGAAATTCGGCTCTTAAAGGTGCAGGAGCGGCTTTTTGCCGCCCCTGGAATCCTTTCAGGCGCTGCCGCCTGAGGCGAGCGGTTCAGCTCGCCTCATTGGCGGTGCGCCCCTGACTATGGGGCACATTTACTAAAGGGTGAATTGTGTTTTTTTCCAAAAATTTGCCAAGATTACAATTTGCAGCAAATTCGATAGTGAAAAAAATCAGCACTAGAGATCTTTTGCATCAGAGAATTTTCCCCACAACTATTGTATGGGTAAATATACTGGTGAATTTTTGGAGAGAATTTACGCCAGGAGAAAATGAACCAAATTTCTCTTGAAAAGATTAAGTTACTTTGATGAAGTAAGGTGAAGAGAAAATTCACTATTTAGTAAATGAGCCCCTATGTTTCACCATCTCGGGATGAAAATACTAATAATAAAGTCAACCTGTAAATATTAATGGTACAAGTAACTCAAGAAAATAACACACGAACATAACATATTCAAATTACATTTTTTTAAATTCATAAAAATGAATAATGGTAAAGCTGTCCTCTAGGACAACAAAATTCCTAATGTTTTACAAAATGAAATGTTAACTGATCTGACAAACTGTTAATATTTTGAGGAAAAATTAAACATTAAAGGACACATTAAAATTGTCAGAAATACATTGCATGAAAAAATATGGGTTAAAAGTGATAGAAGAGTTGTAATTATTGAGCAACTTACTATTAAATAACAGTACAACCTATTATTCAATTTTTAAATTTTTAAAATTAATATCAGGTAAAGAATAATAATGGCATAGCTATGCTCTATGAAAACATAATTCATATTTTTTGCAAAATGAAATATTAACAAATTGTGAATATTTCCAGGAAAAAATCATTAAAACACACATGAACAAATTAAAATAGGCAGAAATATAGTGCATGAAAAAATATGGGTTAAAAGTGATAGAAAAGTAATAGTTATTAAGTAGAAACATGATAAATAGGAACAGTTATTTTCTCTTAATAAGCACTGATGTAGGTGAATGGGAAAACTGAAGGATGACATATCGGATACTATAAAGAATCATAAAGACATTATCATAAAACCCATTACTCTGTCTGCAGCGTAAGGCTCTAATTATAAGGCAATAAAATGTGATGGTTTGGCAATGCTTCCATGGTCATTATTTGGCAATGACATGCTAACTACAGTCAGTGCAATGATTTATAGAAATTAGTGCCATCTCTATTCTTTAAGATTTTATAGAAGCATAAAAAAATCTGTTTTACAGTTATACATTGTCTGCTAATAACACCAATGTCGATTGTTGCAATATTTCTCAGCCTTAGAATAGTATCACATTACTGAAATGTCTATGTTAGTACAAGCAGTTTCACATAAAAACAACAGTTAGCATAGACTTAATGGGAATAAAAAGAAGAAGAATGTAATTGGAGAAGGGGCAAAAGAACTATGGCCCTTAAAGGAGAACTAAAGCCTAACTAAAGAAGTAGAATAGAAATGTTGTACATTCTGTTTTGAGTTTCTGTACCAGCCCAAGGCAACCACAGCCCTTTAGCAGTAAAGATCTGTGTCTCCAAAGATGCCCCAGTAGCTCCCTCTCTTCTTTTCTGCTGATTCACTGCACATGCTCTGTGCTGCTGTCACTTACTGAGCTTAGGGACCATCTCAAAATATACAGTACATATTGAATATAAGGGGCATACTTATCAAGGGTCGATTTTGAATTGAAAAAAATTCAAAATTCGAATTCAGAAAGACCAACCGAAATTGAGTTGAAGGTTTTTTTGGTTCGAATAGGTCCATTTTTGATCGAATAGGTCTGTATTCAGCCGAATTTGAATTGTTCGAATCGAAGGAATAGCCCATTCGATCTATTTGTTTTCAAATTTGAATAGAATTTGGACTATTTCCTAGTCGAAGTACACAAAAATAGCCCAAAATTAAAAATTTTTTTCATTCAAAAATCCACCTCAACCTTTTATAAATCTGCCCCTAAATGTCACAATATAAGACCAATTAGTAATTAATACAGATACTTACTACAGATCAGCTCAGAAACCAGTGCAATTAGCACCAGAATTTAATAATCAGCCCTGTAGCATCATCTTATATTACAGGCCAACCTCATTTTCTGCTTCATAATTTGCGACGACCCCTAAGCTTAGCTTATCAACAGCTGCTCAGAGCCCACTGAGCATGTGAGTGTTGCAGACACTTTCCAAGATGATGACCCCCTGTGACAAGTTTGAAGTCCTGGATCATACACTGGTGCAATAAGATCAGTATGTAAAATATGGCATTTTTCACTATATTCATTTTTAGGGTTTAGTTATTGTTTAAATCACTATACGCCATGCATTTACCCTTGCACAGTGGGGCAAATTAGACCCATACTAAGCTTCTGCTTTGCATAAGTGTACCATTCATGGCCCGATCCAGCACATTGTCCTCCATACTAGTGACATGATAAGCTGAATATTTTTTTCAGATGCAAGCATACTTCCTAAAAACCTTGTATAGAAAACTCAGTTACGCTATCTGGAAGAAAACCCAATCACAATAAGAATCACATGGTTCCATTCACTTTTATAAATTCAACTGTTGAAAGAATAAATCAGAAACCTCAATAAGTTTTTACATTCTGGGATCTGGGACAGAAGCTAGTCAAATTAGATAGATGCTATATATTATTGATTAAGGCAATGGCACACAGTATGTTTTGTCACCCTCTAATGCACTTGAAATTCACTTGAAAATATGTTTGCATTAGTGCAAATCGCCTGTGTCAAATTGAATCACCTAAATAAAGTCTAAATTATTTCTTTAGTAGACTTAAGGTATGAAAATCCAAATGAAAAGACTCTTTATCCAAAAAACCCCAAGCATTCTTGATTACAGGTCCCATACCTATATTAGAAATTGATAGTTTCTGTTTTGTCTTAACTTTCAAGTACACAATTGAAATGGTTGCTTAGGGGCCCATTTACTTAGCTCGAGTGAAGGAAGGAATAAAAAAAACGTTGAATTTCGAATGATTTTTTTGGCTACTTCGACCATCGAATTGGCTACTTCGACCTTCGACTACGACTTTGAAACGAACAATTCGAACTAAAAATCGTTCGACTATTCGACCATTCTGTCTCTTTAAAAAAACTTCGACCCCCTATTTCGCCACCTAAAACCTACCGAGGTGCCATGTTAGCCTATGGGGAAAGTCTTTATAGGCTTTCTATCAATTTTTAGGTCGAAGAAAAATCATTCGATCGATGGATTTAAACCCTTCGAATCGAACAATTCGAAGGATTTAATCGTTTGATCATACGATTTTTCGTTTGATCATTCGATCAAACTATTTGCGGTAAATCCTTCGACTTCTATATTCGAAGTCGAAGGATTTACATTCGGCAGTCGAATATCAAGGGTTAATTAACCCTCGATATTCGACCCTATGTAAATCTGCCCCTTAATGTCAAATTTTTTATTCACAAATTTATATTTTGAAGTTCTATACATAATAATATGACTAAAGATAAAAAATGTAATTTACATAAAAACGCTTTGCTTTTAAGTGATTTGTACCTTTTGTGCCTGACTTTTTTTTGATTCTAACAAAGTTATTTTGCACATTTGGAAAATAATCAACTTTGAAATGTTGAAATGTTGTTAACATTAAATACTGTGTAATGTATAGTGACAAAGCTGGCATTATAATTTAGTGGCAGGTATCCGTGACACTCGGAAAAAATTATTTATACAAACTGAATTTGCTTTGCTTGCTGACAAAATACAGTACATACTGCCATTTCAACGTTTAGAGAAATTATATAGGAAGGACATATGTGAATCCTTTTTGCATCATGTTCAACCTTTCTGATTTGCTTTTAAAGTATGTGATAATGACTAGAATGTATAATTAAAACAAAAGTATGACATGCATTTTTGTTGCTCATAAGGTAGTTAAAATCTACATTCTATATGTAAATAGTAAAATAAATACCTTGAATTTTTAAAGAATGGTATTTCGCCTTTGGTCATCTGAATAACTTCTGTTACTATTTATTACATTTCTGCACATTCAACTTATTTCATTTTAGCTGTGCAGAATAATGATCATGAGTATTACTATAATTAGAGTAAGTAATAGATCATGTATAAGCTTAGGATGAGACTCATTAATTACCCTTGTCCATAGGGACTTCAGTTACAAGTAGATAAGTACTTCGTCTTTGTCAAGGTTTGCTTAGTTTAGACTTGGCCCAGGCAGAAAGTGTAAAGTTTATTGAAACTGAAATAAATAATTAAAATGGATTGAATACGAAAAAACCTGGGACTCATCGATACTTCTGCAGTACACCTCAACTAAACAAGAATTAATGTGGAAATAACATCAATTGCTTGTAATTGAATTGATATAAGTTTATGAAATGAAAATAAATGACAAATTGTTAGCTGCCCTTATGACAATATTTGTAATTATTTTTTTATATAATATTTATTATTCTGTGCAGCTCAAATCTAAAAGTGCCCTTGTTTGTATAAAACAACAGATTTTGTTAAGGCAATGAAAGTATAATATATGCTCATTTCACAAATCAGTTCATTATCTCTTTTATAAGCTTTAGTATGTTTTCACTTTGGGGCAGATTTACTAAAAATTAGGAATTCTAAAGTATTCTCAGCAGTTCCAATTTTTTCCAGTTATTAACACTTTCCTTTCATAATGAATTGAGGAATTTATCAAAGAATAGCAATGTGTCACTAGTGATGAACAAAAATTTTTTTGTGAAAGTCATGCCCGCTCTTAGTAAAAACATTTTTGGATGAGCCATGCATTTTCTCATTCACTAATATGGGGTCATAGAAAACTGTTAAAAAAATGCAAACAAAATGAGGACTGGGTGGAGTGTCACAGATTTCAATAAACGTTTTGGATGATTTTTCTTTGCAGATTACTCCCATTTCAGGAACACATCCACTTTTAGTTTTTGTAAATCCAAAGAGTGGGGGGAAGCAAGGTGAAAGGTATGTTCTGGTGTATTATGCATCTGTTGATATATAATTTATACTGTTTATTTCATTGGCTACTTTTCTATTAGTGTAAATTCTATATATAATTGTCTTATTTGTTTTGAAAAGACTTAAATATTATATCTCATTTTTTTTTCAAAGTAAAATAATTATCTCTTTTCTGAACATCAAAAAGTCTAGCAGTGGCTCTGCCAAATGTGTAGGTAGAAAATATAAGGGTTCCACCAAAATAGAAACTAATAGAACAATAGATCAATTCAGGTTAAATATATATATATATATATATATATATATATATATATATATCCTTATGGTATAATATGGGTACTGATTTAGATAAGATACTTACTCAGATAAGTCAGGAACAGGAGGGGGGAGGCATGAAAAAAAAAATTCATTAAAACCTAAAAACTGTAAGGTTCATTTGTCAAACAACTACATTAATATGGCCCATCTTATTTCGATTTAATCTCTGTGCTATTAAACTGCGGTTGCTGATATACTTGTGTCAGAAGCCTACATATAGTGCCTGTATATTATTTGGTGACGTTTTCAAACCAATGTGCATTTCAATTAAATGTTTATTACAGAGGAAGCTCAAACCAAGGCCTTCTATATCAGAATTTAGTGTTTTACATTTTGTACCCAGAAACATTTTCCTTACAGCACAGCTAGGTTTCAATATTTGTTCTTGATCTATTGCCTAGGGTATACGTTGTTGCATTTCCACAATTATTATCAATATACCTAATTTTACAACACAGTATTTAATATATGAACAGCAAATAGGATCCACATAGATTGTTGTGATTTTATTCTATTTTATGGTTATGAAAAACATTTTTCACCCTCACAATTTCTATCACATTAATGAATTATTTATGAAAACCATTCTATGTTAGCGGAGATTAACAAATATATATGAAGTGTGGAATGTGTCTTTATTGTGTTATGAAAGCCAATAACTTTATTATGTTATCATACCAACTTTTAGTAAGTTTTGTTCCAATATGTATTTTATCTGCAGGATACATAGGAAATTTCAATACCTTTTAAATCCAAGGCAGGTTTATAGTCTTGCTGGAATTGGACCAATGCCAGGGTAAGATATGTTGCACAGCTAATCAAGATATATTCTTATTCGCCTTTCTTTAATTCTAGTCATGATAATTGTATTGTTGCCAAAAAAAACATATACCACTGCTTATATTGTCATAGTCATTTGGAACTATATAGTCATATAGAACTTTACAAACAATAGTTCTAAAATAACAATGTTTAAACAATGTCCATTATTGGAGTAGGGTTCGGCCATTTAGTCTTGACGACCCAAAAGGCATTTTTAGATAATTCTATACTTCCAATGAAGTCTGAAAGCAATTGTAACATTTTTTGTGCAGGTTATGGGTTGAACTTGAACTTGAACTTGAAATCTAGTTGACTGAAAGTGATGTATCCTGTGACACTTCTCCATTAATTCTTCCATTATGTCCCTTATGCTTCATTTTGCCTAAGCATTTGCATGCTCAAAAAGTATTATACTCAAATGAAAACATTTTAGCCTTCAGTGAATGAATCCCTTTAATATTCAATAAATAAATGTATTTTTAAAGAGATATCTATAAAGTTCCCAAATTTTTATTTTTTACTGTGGGAAAACTGTATTGTAACTTGATCTGCAAATGACAGTTCTTATTTTCTGAAACAGTTATTTAAGTATGTTTAATATAATATATGCTTTGATTTTTCTTCTAGATTAAACTTCTTTCATGATGTTCCTGATTTTAAAGTTCTTGCATGTGGAGGTGATGGAACAGTTGGATGGATTCTAGATTGCATTGGTATGTGGATATGTGCTTAAAGAAACCTTTCCTTACCTGATGGTTTAATCTGCTTTCCTAAAATAGTCTATCTTTTCACCTTCACTGCTGTCCGCTTGTCATGGTAAGACAGATACAAAAGTTAGACATTTTTTGTATTGTTCAAGCCTTTTTCTGCTTATTGTGGCACCCCTCCACCAAATAGAAGCATCTAGTGTCACCTGCAAATATAAAAATAAAAAAAATACAAAAATGAACAAGGCCCAGCATTGATTTGTGATAATTTGGTCACAATTCTAGATCATCTAGAATCCGTTTTAACTGACCAACTCTTCTGTTTGTCACTTACTTGATTTTCTAGCTATTAATATATGTTAAAATAACTACATTTAAAAGAATAATTCTGTACAGATTTTAATAGACATTGTAGCTGGCATAGAATTTTTTTTCTGATATGCTGTGTTATAGTAAATAATAATAGTAAATATGTTGTTAGGTACCTTATTTATTGCTGCGAGACAAGGAAAGTGGTTCAAAGGCATGTAACATACTAGCACCAGTATGCTCCATCCTTAACATTTACACTAACACAAAGAAGAAAAAAGTATAAACATAAACAATATGATATAAACATTTTGTATACTAGAATTAATATAATTAATTTAAAATTCCCCAATGTTCCCAAATAATGCTGTCTTGAAAATCAACATAAGCAATACCTAGTATTGAAATAAATTAAATATAACCAAGCCTTT
Organism: Xenopus laevis; assembly: GCF_017654675.1. Classification (NCBI taxonomy): domain Eukaryota; kingdom Metazoa; phylum Chordata; class Amphibia; order Anura; family Pipidae; genus Xenopus; species Xenopus laevis. The sequence continues at coordinate 29,174,012 of NC_054382.1, read as the reverse complement.
CTTTGAGAGCCAAATGTAAAACTTGTTGGTGCAAAAAAAGTATTTTTCTATATTTTTATACCTGATAAAATAAGGTTGTAAATTGTGTATTCTTTTTTCTTTCTTACAACAGACAAAGCCAACTTAACAAAGCAACCTCCTGTGGCAATATTGCCTCTTGGTACTGGCAATGACTTAGCAAGGTGTTTAAGATGGGGAGGAGGTAAAATAATTTTTTTATGTTTCCAAAACTCATTTTTTTGTTATTCATCAAGTGCAAAAAGCAAAGAAACTTGAATATAAAACTTTGGCATCTAAAACCCTGCAAGGTCTTGTAGATGTGAGTGGGGGTCATTTATAAAAGCTGGGCAATTTTGCCCGTGGGCAGTAACCCATGGCAACCAATTGCTGCATTCATTGTTCTACTTGAAGCTGGCTTTAAAAAGCTAATCAATGATTGGTTGCTATAGGTAACTGCTCATGGGCTGTCCAAGTCAAAAGTACAGTGTATTTCTCAATTTAAGTTTTAAAAAATTTGAAGCTTGTAAACTAACAAAAATTCAAGATACACTATATGTGTTTTTTTCGCACATTTGTATTGATTCAAGTTTTTCATATTCAGTTTTTTTTATAAATAAGCAAATATTAATTTTTTTACATCGTGAGTTTATTTGGAGTAGAAAAAAAAATCTGTAAAATTACAAGTTTGACATTTGAATAGGCGTCATTGTTGAATTTCTGTAAACTTAGAAATCAAAAAATGCATTTAATGTTTTTTGAAGCACTGTCTTATATGGAGAGGATATGCAGTGGATTGTAATATGTATATTTCTATTTAGGCTATGAAGGAGAGAACCTCATGAAGTTTCTGAAAGATATCGAGAATGCTACAGTAGTTCTTCTCGACAGATGGAAGATTGATGTTATTCCAAATGATAAGGATGAAAAAGGAGACCCAGTGCCTTACAGCATCGTAAACAATTACTTTTCAATTGGAGTGGTGAGAATTATATGTATACCTCACAATATATTTGTTTGATTTGAGGTTGTTTTAGCTTTTACATTATATTAGGGATTCCTAACAAATAGCATTAAACTGTATTGTATGTAAGTGCAGTACTAAAAATGAATCAGCAGTAAATAAAAAGTTACCTGGGTAAAATACAGTAAGGTGGTTATTTACTAAGCTCCGAATACCCGAATTTCCTCGAAATCCAAAAAATTTGTGATTTTTTGTGTTATAATAGGCTTTTAAAAAAATCACAAATTTTTCGGAATTTATTAAACCCTAGGGTTATAAAGCCAGAATATTAAAAAAATTGTCATCTCAAACCTGTCGAGGTTGCATAAAAGTCAATGGGAATAGTCCCATCGATTTTTGATTGTGTCTGGGGTTTGGGGAAATTTCACAATGTTTTCTGAGTTTTCGGGGAAAATTCACGGAAAAATCGTGAAAATCTGAGCTTTTCCCGCAAAGGTAATTTTTTGGGAAAATGTAATAATAAATAAGCGTTAAAAGCCCGAGGGGGTTAGATCAGGGTTTGTAGCAGCCGATATTGAGATAAATTTGGACCTTGATAAATAACCCACTGAAAAGTAGAAATCCAAAAAAAAAATCCCGCTATGATTTAAATCAAATAAAAATGAATTTCTATTGACAGGGTCGGACTGGCAGGACACCGGGAAAAAACATGGTGGGCCCGTCGTTCCCCCCAGCCCAGACCTGCTGCCTGCGCGAAGCCACTGGCGTGGCTTCCAACCTCCCTCCTTTGCCCTCCGTGCATTTACAAGAAATTGAAGGTAGGCACGGAGTGCCGGAAGGGGGTTGCAGCCAGGACAGTAGGCTGGGGGGGGGCTTTGTGGCAGGGGTGGAGTCACCAAGGCAGCAGCCCCGGTGTCCAACGCTGTCTATTGATTTGACACGTTTCTTAACTTATGAATCCTAATGGCCCCTTTGAATACAGGAAAAGTTCCTTCTACAATGGACAGCAGTGTTTAAAAAAAGTGCCCAATTCATTTTAAACAGATTTCTGGGCCATAAGGCTGCCTCCGACTTTACATCTCCTTAATAGTGATGGGCAAATTTGCGTTGTTTCGCTTTGCCGAAAAATTCGCGCGAATTTCGCGAAACGGCGTCTGTTTTTGACGCCGGCGCCCGTTTTTTTTAAAAAATTTTTGACGCAGGCAAATTTTTTCGGACAAATTTTCACGGGCGTTTCGCAAATGTATTCGCTGGCGGCGAATCGCGCAAATTCGCCGCGAATTCACGCCTGGCGAATAAATTCGCCTATCACTACTCCTTAAAGGTTAAAAAAATTGTAATAAAGTAACTGCAAAACATGAAACATACTGCAATAACACTGTTATTGTAATAAACTACAATGTAAACATGCAGACAAGATTTACATTTTACCAGTCATGATACACTAGCGTGTAATTTACTAGGCCAGGGTGCAAACCACCATGTTATTTGCACACTTGCTCGTTGCACAACACTCATTTGTAATAAAATATGCAGTTGTGCTTCACACAGCAGTAGTACAACAACAACAGAACAAAATTTCACATTTTAAGTTAAACTCTAAAATAGACAGTTTATGAATTTTAATTGAGGATTGTTTATCTTTAACCAACCTGCAGGGCAATTGATAACTTGGATGTAATTGCTGTGTGTGCTATTACTCCAAATTTATTATGGTGGTTTTTATTATTGTTTAATACCAAAAAGTTTTATGTACAAAAGTTAAAATGGACAGTAATGTCTTTGGGTTTCTCAAGATCGGGCGTTTTTATTTAGTAAACTTCATTCTTCTTCTAAACCTTTTTTATTTTTCAAATATAATTTATTATATTCTAGTCACCTGATGCTTTGCTGTTCTCAATTTGTTACCCCGGCACATCACAAATGTATCACATTCAGCTTCCTTTTTATGGTTTGAAATAGATTTTTTTTAAATAATGAAATAAAATTGCTCCTGATAATCCCATTCCAAATGCTCATTTTATATTTAGATATGGAGCATCTTGGTTACAATCTGTGAACTAAAACTGAAGGTTAGTAGTAATAGCTCTTACCTGTCTGGAAATTTGATGAAAGTTATCTTAAGAGCTTCTATATAGTTCCTATGTTGCAAATACACCAGTAATAATAATGCCTTCTTTAGCACATATTAAAGTATCATATGCAAAACCAGACCTTAAGGTCTCATTTGCACTATAGAATCATTTTAAAAGGTTACATGAAAATTGTGACCCAATTCCTTAGCTCAGATCAATGTGATATTTTATCTTAATAGACATAGGATAAATGCCAATTATATATAAAAAATATATTTAGATTCACACTTTCTACTTTGTCTTGCTTTGTGGATTACAACCTGTAGTTTAAAGCGTACTTAACATTTAACTAAAAACTGTGGTAAGGAAATCCATAAATGACTTCTCTTTGTTCATATCTTATTAGAAAAAAAATATGGGTAGTGACACATTTCTTTTGCTAACTGCCAGCTGTAAAGTAGGCCACAGTGAATAGAGTTATTTCTACATAGACATGCATCTATCTTTCAAAAACTCAGTAATCAGTGGCAAATAATACTTTGCTTCGGGAATATTAAATATTTAATGGTTTTATTTTGTCAAACCTAAAATTGATGTATTATTTACTCTACAGGACTGTGCAGAATTCTAGCATAATGCATATTGTGTAAAGCAAGTTTATATATATATATATATATATATATATATATATATATATATATATATGTAGCAAACTATTATCTTAAACGTAATATAGATCAAGTTAACTGAGCGGGGCATTAGGCTTGATAAAATATGGCATCCTAGGTTGCAATTACTGTACATATATATGTTTGTACATTTGTGTTACTCATTGTAGCAATATAAATATAATGTTTCATAAATATCCTATAAATTATATCCTTATAAAGGGTGCTTAGTGATATTATTAGTTAAACTCTGTGCTCAGTACATTAATTATGGAAACCGGTGTATTATAAACATTATTGTACCCCCCCCCCCCGTTATAAAATATGAGAAGTCATAGAATATCGAATATCAAAGTCGAAGTATTTTTCACCGAATTTGGCCATCGAACGATCAAAATAAAATCATTCGATCGTACGATTTTAGCGTACCATCGACCGATTTTACTTCGATGTGTGAGGGTTTAATTTGGCGAAGTATTGAAGTCTACATTTTTTTAAAGATACAGTATTTCGATTATCGAATGGTCGAATATTCAAACGGTTTTTACTTTGAATCGAAGTCGAAGTAAATTCAAAGTCGTAGTATCCTATTCGATGGTCGATGTATCCAAAAAATTACTTTGAATTTCGAATTTTTTTACTTGAAAATTCACTTCGACCCTTGATAAATCTGCCCCATATAGCGACTTCTAATATTCTTATATTTTATACTGTATGTAATACTTCAGTGAGTAGCTAGGAAACATCAGCAAAAATTGAAAGACCACAAGTCCTTAGATTTTAATGAGATTGCTACATGTTCCAAAATCCAAATACTGGACTGGTGGGACACAGGCATACACCTGGCAGATTTATCAAGGGTCAAAGTTCGAAGTGCAAAAAACTTTGAAATTAAACCATCGAATAGGCTAGTTCGACATTCGAAGTTGAATTCGTAGGATTCTTAAGATCATACGATTGTACTACGATCGTACTTCGAATTGAACGTTTCGAACGATTTCACTTCACCTTCTAAAAACTTAGCCAAATGTTGGCTATATGTTCTAGGAGATCCCCATAGGCTAACATAGCAATTCGGCAGGTTTAAGGTGACAAAGTGTCGAAGTCTACGTTTTTTAAAGAGACAGTACTTCAATTATCAAATGGTCGAGGCCTTTTCACTTCAAATCTAAGTCGAATGTGACTTATTTTGGGTCGAAGTACCCAAAAATTACTTTGAAATTTGAAGTTTTTCAATTCGAATATTCACTTTGAATTCACTTCGACCCTTAGTAAATGTGCCCCCTGAAGTCATTATTAATTATGTGCAGTCCAAAAATAAGGGCACTTCATTGTTATGGGGGAATCTTATATTGGTCGCTAATGCAAAAATTGTTTGCAATTCATTCACAATGCAAATAAATGTTCGCAAAGTGATTAATTTTGCTTTGCAAATATTTTTTCCCTCACATGACAGTAAGATAGCGATTGTGAATTTTATAGCTTGCGATTGTGTGCAGTGTATGTAATAAAACTCCTTAATGAAAAAGTTGTTACATTTGCTCCAAATGTTTACACCACCTTTAAGCAGGATTTAAAGGTTTGCAAGGTGCAATTAAGATTTGCAATGCAATGGAGAATATTACATTGCAGTCTGCAAATTTTTATTGTCAAATTTGTTCTCTTTGTAAATTTTATTATATTTCCCCCTTAATGTCATGTTGAGGCAAGTATTAAATGTGGTAAAACTGAAGTGCTACTGTAACAGCAAAAATTGGTGGTATATAGTTATGAGCGAATTTATTCGCCAGGTGCAAATTTGCGGCAAATTTGCCAGTTGCCAGCAACGGTTCCAACGACAAGAAACGGATGCCCATTGACTTTAATGGGCGCCAGCGTCAAAGTTGACTTTGACGCTGGTGCCCATTTTGACGCCGGTGAATTGTCGCAGTCATCAAAATTGCCATTTTACAAATTTTTCACCAGTTTCGCAAATTTCGTGGGAAATTCCCGAAACTCGTGGCGAAGCAAAACGGGACAAACTCGCCCAACACTAGTGCTAAATGTTTCTATACAGAAAACAGGTAGTTTCAAATTTCTTATGCATTGGACTTACTGTACCTGTCCACGTTTACCTCCATTTTAGCTATTTAATAAAATATCAGGGAAGCTCTAGGATGAAGTTAAATGATCGGCATAAAATGCTGGCGATTGGCAAAATATAATTAAAAAGAAAATCACACATGTAGTGATGGCATCTACAAGCCAGATTGCCTCACTTTGGAAGCATGACAACACCTTCAAAACTAATGCTGAACATTTATTTATCCTGTGCAAAGTAGCACCATGGGTCATGTCCTACTGAGTGGAAAATCGCTGATCCCCTAGTAAACATGGAGTTTAATATTTCGGAGAAATACTAAAATCAAAGGAAATTGTCCGATGATAGTTCTGAATATAAGCAAATATTGATGGGCGAATTTGCGCCGTTTCGCTTCGCCGGAAAATTTGCGAATTATGCGAAATGGCAAAAAAATTTCGAAACGGCGCCGGCGTCTCGTTTTTGATGCCGGCGCCCGTTTTTGACGCTGGCACCTGTTTTTGACGTTTTTGCCGCGAATTTTCGCTGGCGTTTTGCGAATTTATTCGTTGGCGTTTTGCGAATTTATTCACTGGCGGCGAATCATGCAAATTCGCCGCGAATTCGCGCCTGGCGAGTAAATTCATCCATCACTTTAAGCAAAGCCTTATGCACCATAGCCCTTAACTATGAGGAAACATGGGCTAATGAGTACCTTTGTTTCTTATAGAGAATTACAACCAGAAACTGCACTGAGCAGAGGCCCTGATGAAACAATCCCATAAATTACCCAAATATATGGTTATATTCTACAGTTCAGTCCACAGGATTAGTCATCTTAAATATATTAACTTAACTCTTTCTATGATAACATGAAAGACTATACAAGAAAACCTCTGCCAACCTAGATCTTCAGATCTTTAAAAAGGAATAAGTATAGCATGTTGTATTGAATTAATGCAGTAAAAAAGGAATCCTTATTCATCGTTTTCTTCATAATTACTAGCTAACTTGTTCTTTCATATCTGCTAAAATCAATCATGGCTCGTCAATTCAACCCTAAAACAATTGCACAACATATTATTGTGTTCCTAAAGCTCTTATTAACACTTAGGATGTCTATGTGCAATGCAAATGTGCCCTTTCCAGTCTTGCTGAAATATAATGGTTTGTTGGTTCAGCTCAGCTTTTGTCTTTGAACTTCAGAATCAAAAACACTACAGCTCATTACTTATACATGGAAACCTGAAAGTTCAATAACAGGAAAGATTACAAAGTGTAACTGGTAAAAAAAAAATAATATATATATATCATGCCTTATTCCTGTGATCATGCCTCGCCTATTGCACCTTGTCTTGCCATGATAAATTAAATTAGCCCTAATTTGTTCATGTTATAATCTGGTTGTTTACACTACAGCAAATTCCCTTCCTCTTATTTTATTCCAGAGAAATATAAATATCATAAATATCATAAAAGCAGTGTAAATAGAAAAGTTTTTACACAATATTACATTTTTTAACAGAAACAGGTGTCTGAAATGCGTTTCTGAGACAGGAAAAAAAAAACAGGTTTATTCGCCTATTGTTTGATAAGAATTTTATTCATCTGTTCCATGTCATTGGTTCTCTATTGCTGAAAATAAGCAAACAAGCTTGTGTCGGAAATAGTATGGTATGACAACAAGTACAGTTCTTAAAATACTGGAAACTTTCTTAGTAGTATAGAAGGTTATACAGTTTTATACAACACTGAATGGGACACAGTTAAACTGCTTGTTTTGATTTGTCACTCTGTAATGAGTTCATTTCTATGATGAAAATAATACATGCAAGAGAACAATATTGAATGAGCAGTAAGATTATATTTGTTAATGCAGGTCTTCCTTTCCATTGATTAAATGCTATAGTGGGAAGCTTAAGCACTCAGTGGGGCAAAAAGACCAGAGCCAAGCCAGAATGTTCACTTAAATTAAAGAGGTTGTATGCCTTTAAATTAACTTTTAGTATGATGTGCTATAGATATTACTATTGTAAGAAAATATGCCATTAGTTCTTATTTTTTGGATTTTTTGAATATAGAAATTTTGTTCTGCAACTCTTTCATGTTTATAAATTCAGCTACTGACTTGGAAGCAAGACTACAAGATCAATAGCAGAAGATAGCAGAAGGTCTGAAAAGAAAGCAATACAACTAAAAATAACTATAAGATTGAACCAATCTGTGTTTGGTTGTGACAGTCACTTGCAGTCCAATATCAAGCTTTCAGAGCACAATAAAGAATAAAGAATTTAGAAAGGATTATATTTTCTGATTGGATAATGCTTTCCAGATTGAATTTTTGTAAAATAGCCACCCTTTTCCCCCATATTCTCTAAACTTTACAAATTCAACTCAGAACACAACTTAGGTAATTCCATAAAGAGAACAGAAGGATAATATTCAATTTATGACTCTATGACAAATGTTTGAGTCCCCTAAACGTTATATCTTCTGCACTTTCAATGGCTACTTCAAGCAATAGAAAAAATGCAAGTGCACCAACAATTTGATTGGGAATTAGATTTCTTCCATTTAATTATTTTATTGTTATTAAGTTATACAGTGCAACCAATCCTGTGGGAGAATTCTTCTGTGTTAGACCTGACCACTCACAAAAATATATATATTTTGTGAAAGCAAATTTAAAAAGAAACCTTTATCTTTTGCCGAGACATGTTTTCTGATAAAGTAGCAGTGACAAAAGATGTGACATTAGCCTAAAACCAAACTGTCATCTATTTTCCATCAGAAAAGACACTTTCCACGTAAAAAACGACACCAAAATTCCCTCGAATTCACTTCGACCCTTGATAAATCTGCTCCCTGCTGGTTGGTTGTTATTGATCCTGGGCAAACTATGTGGCTTTTATTACATATGGGAGTTTATTGTATATATACCATATTGCAGAAGATCAAACAGATCAAGTCTATTTTCTTAACCATTTTCCTTAACATATTTGCAAATAGTGTAATATACTTTATATTCAGCTGGGCAATGTGTTTATGAAGATGATTTTTTTTTCTAACGCAAACTTATGCATGTAGGTCTCTTTAAGAAAAGGACAGACTAATTATATGTATTAAACCAAAAATAATAAATAATTTAAAAACTGGGATTAAGTTGTAATTTAGAAATGTCTGTTATTTTAATGATGTTTTTAACGTGACGTCTTCCGTAAAATATTATGGCAAAATAAACTATAAACAGATATAATTAACTTCTGTCATAAATAATATACTTAATACAAATCGATATTGCAAAGCTAAACTTTGTACAATGAATTGACAGCAAAGTACTGTTAATAATGGAATGAAACTAATTGTCATGGCTTGAATCACAGAAACAGAAGGAAAAGTAATATCTTCTTACATAATTATTATTATATCTTATGTAAATGGGAATATGTAAGTTTCACATTTGGTTTTACAATCAAAATATATTGCAGGGGAACATTTTTAAACCATTCAGACATTGTTAGACTATGGAATAATAAAGTGTAGATACTGATATTACTTTAATCACTCTGTGTTATTAAAAATGAATGTAAAATCATTAATAGCATCTCTTCTACAATGTACAGTATGTCATCCTATTCTCTATCTATGACAAGTTTGTCTGATCCCAGATACTAATTATGTATAGGATTATTGAAGATCACATGAAGTAATGTAGTTCCATTACTGATTAAGGCCATTTTGTAGTTTGAATATAAAGACCTGTACTTAAATGAGAGCTATTATCAAATATATTTCCGTATTTTTAGTCTCTATGCATTACAGTCTGTACTGTACTTTGCAATTTCTGCCTCAAGTAATAGCAATTATTGTTTCTTTTTAATTGGCATTGTAGCATTGTAAATACACAAAAGATCATAAATATACTATACAATGCTGCAAAACAGTGCATTTTAACTAGTGATAATTTGTCTCAAAGGTGATACAGAAATAATCTGCTGATATACAATGTATGATTCACTCAGAATTGTTTTGTATCAATTGACTCCCAATTTGCATCTGTTTACATTTTGATTCAACCAGAGAACAAATTAAATATAGTTATTAATGAAATGGTGACCTATTTGCATGGCACTGATCTCAAAGAATAATAGAAAGGTTTACTCAAGGCAGGTGTTCATTTCAGGACAGCCTTGCATCCATGTGCCTCATGCAGCAATTCAGATAAAACTGATGGTTTAGTGCAAAGCATAATTATAGGAGAGTATGATGTATAACAGTTTGTGAATAACACTCGGAGGGACTTTGTCTGCAATTTTCCACTTTACATACCATATCATGCATTAGGAAATAGGTCCATCTTTTTAGGACACTGCCTATCCCTTATCCTTTGCATATGCCTTATAGTCCTTTAGATTCAGTATGTAGTGCCCTTCATTTTCCATAGCAGACTATAGAAATGTATGACATTCTACTATGCAGACATTGAGTGACTAGTGTTTGATATTTTATCCCTGCTGTTGCTTGCTGGCTAGTGGCACAACATAAATTTTGCCGTTCTCCCAACTGATGAATGAAACTGAATATTTTGCTCACCAAAACTTCTAATAGAGAGCAATACCCTTAAGCACTAAATTCTCCAGCATAAAAAAAACATTCTCCAGAGTAGGATGATTATCCTGGTCAGCCAATGGAGAAGGTGCTTATGAGTCACAACCTTTTTAAGCAGTTGCTCAACAGCTGAAACTGACCTTTGTCATGGTAAATCTCCCATTAATAATAAAAAACATTTTTCTTTTTTGCACATTAACCTGTATAGTGCACTTTACTCATTTTTACATTTTTTTCTTTTCTAAATACATGTTTTTTTAACAATTATGGTATCTCACCTTAGTTTTTTTCACAACAGGGTTTTACAGCTTCACAGTTTTGGCAAAAAAAAATCTCTTCATTTGATGTGTGAGACTTGGGGTCACATTTACTTAGATTGCTTAAAGGATTAGAATAAAAAACTTCGAATTTCGGATGTTTTTTTTGGCTACTTCGACCATCGAATTGGCTACTTCGACCTTCGACTATGACTTCGAATCGAACGATTCGAACTAAAATTTGTTCGACTATTCGACCATTCAATAGTCGAAGTACTGTCTCTTTAAAAAAAACTTCGACCCCCTACTTCGCCACCTAAAACCTTCCGAACCTCAATGTTAGCCTATGGGGAAGGTCCCCATAGGCTTTCTAAGCTTTTTTTGGTCGAAGGAAAATCGTTCGATCGATGGATTAAAATCCTTTGAATCGTTTGATTCGAAGTATTTAATCGTTTGATTCGAAGGATTTAATCATTCGATCAAAAGATTTTTCCTTCGATCGAATTGCGGTAAACCCTTCAACTTTGATATTCGAAGTTGAAGGATTTAACTTTGACAGTCGAATATCGAGGGTTAATTTAATATACCCTAAGTAAATCTGCCCCTAAGTTTCCATTAATTCTGCCATTGATACAGTTCTATGTATGGGCTGTATTCACATTGTAGTCATCTTTAATAATCCATGTAATTTGCTCACAAATCTGTAATGCAAAATGCTTCCTGTTTCAGAGACAATGTATTAATAACAAGTAATGTATGAATGAAAAACTTCCTTTGTCTAGCAAGATATTACTGCACAGGGAATAGTAACATGGATTTTTAGTTGCAGTTGATGGTGATGCTATTGTATGAATATTTTCATGCTATTTGTCATGAGTATAAGTGTTTCACTTCAGCAAAGGACAATGATAATAACTGTAAAGTAATTACATAGTTTAAGGGAATATTCTTCAATAAATGCATGACAATGGATTTGCACACACACAAGCACAATTCTTTGTGACGCTCTTTGTGTAAAATCCGAAAAAAGTCACAGTTTTCAGCGACAAATCTGAAAAAGTCACAGTTTTCAGCATCAAATCCAAATAATCTGTATGATTCCGATTTTTTCACAATTTATTGAGTTTTTTCCTGCACACGTTTTATTTTCTGAGAAGGTAACTTCCAAAAAATGAAATTAAACTACAATGTCCCTCAGTACAATGATAGAAGATCAGTTATACTGTCTGTCAGTTTAACTGAACTTATATCATTATACTGAGGGACATTTTTTTAGATAGATTTCTAAGAAAGGCTTTTATGAAATGTGTAAAAGTAACAAAAAAATCGACTTAATTATTATTAAGAATTTAAATAATATAATATTTTGATTCTACTTATTGCAGGATGCATCCATTGCACATAGATTTCATCTGATGAGAGAAAAACATCCAGAAAAATTCAACAGTAGGTAAGAATGCAGCATGCATGTATATTTTTTTAGTATGGGGTAGAACAATGATTGGATGTGTAATCATAGGTCAGGATACTGCACCATATTTATAGAACAACTAGAAATCTGAATGTCTTTTATTTGTATCATAGTTGATCAGTTACAAGTTTCCATGGGGACCTTTTTTGTCATTGTAGGTGTGAAACATTGAAGGATTCATGTTCAATGATTATTTTGGCTGATCATTGTTACTGTTATTATTATTATATTGTTTTGTTTTGTTTTGTTTTATTTTATATACCTACCATAAGTTAAGACCACAGTATAATTCCCAACTAAACTTAGATAAAGAATGCTGCCTGCCCGTTGAATGGAAATGAGTGAACCGACTTTGTTTCACATCTCAGAGTGCATTAAACTAAACTTTATATTTTGTGTTCTTTAATGTCCCACCAAGGAACTAATAAAAGGACCTACAAAAACACAAAAATAATGTACATATCAGCTTGTCAAGGCAACCTGGAATTGTGGACTGTAACAATGTATCAGGAAAAATATGATAGTTGAGTGATTTAGCTGTCTGCCATAATGGAGAAAAATCTACTAACAGTATTATTTGGAGGAACTGACAAAACCTCCAAAACTGGTATACACATTTAGGGGTTATTTGTTTTTTTCAGATGTATTTAAATAAAAAAGTCAGAGCAAATTAGAATCCATGATGTGACCTTATTTATTAATAAAAAAGCATGATTTAATCGGATTGGGAACAAACTTGATAAAATCGATGGAGTTTTTACTCAAAACATACAATTTGTTTGGACTCTTTCCCGAAAAGCCTGAATTTTTAGTATTTTTGCCCAAAAAGACTGAATAGTTGGATTTTGTGGCTAATTTCAGCGCAGACCATAGAAGGTTCCAAATAAGATCCTTCCAATAGGGACCTCTCCCATTGACTTATATACAACCTCGGCAGGTCTAAGATGCCATATTTTCAGATTTAGACTTTTTTCATCTCTGGGGTATAATAAATCTCAAAAAATGTCAGTTTTTTCACAAATAATTTGGATTTCATAGTAAAAAACAATCAAATTGTATTTATATATATATATTTGATGCACACACATGTAGCTCTAGAGGTTTTTGTACCCCTATATATTGTGTCTATAGCAGATGACATCCAAGCCCCTCGTAAAGGTCTTCCATAACAACATCTTCTGGCAGCAAAGGCCACAGCCTCACTGACCATTTATGCTGATTAAAATATTTTTCTCAAGTTTCAGAAGGTGGCTTTTTGTCCTTTGACCTTTTCTATTTGAAAAAAAAAAGATTCCTGCAATATATGAATGAAACAAAACCAACTTTGTTTAATTGTGACATTCTATAAAAACAGCAACTTTTTTTTAATTATATATTAGCCTTTGAAATCTGAAATTAGCGTAATGGCCTATTTTCTGTATGGGTCACAAATGCCAAACTGTTTAAGCATATGAATTATTAATATACATAAATACATTTCATGTGAAGTCATCAGAATATTTTTGTTCCCTTGTTTCATTGTCAAGACCATTTTGTTTTGTCAAGAGAATTGCTTTGCAGCAGCTTAATGTATTTGCTATAGTTATGAACTATTTGAACAAACTGGATTAATGGATTTCTCTGCTGAGTCTGCATGTAAGTACATAAATACAGGGGTTAGTTTTAAATTAGTTTAATATGTATTTTGCAAATCATTTTTTTTTTTTTTGGCAAAAATGAACACTACCTTAAAAATACCAGTCTGTTCACCAGGTCAAGATGATAACAGTTTTAATAGAATTCAGAGGAAGTGACAACATTGTAATGTATTATAATATATCTTTTTGGCCCGCAGTGGGAAGCCTGGAGCTATGGTTCCTCTGTGCTTACGTCAAAACAGGAGATGTGATGGACAAACTGGTGCTGTAGGGGAATGCCTGGATGCAAATACAGTACCTTTAATAAATGCAAAACCCTTGCACTTTCCTATAGTTGCCTAAATGATTCCATCCAACTTCTGTTCTAAATCATGCAGAAGTGCACCTATTCATTCAGGGGAACCCTGGAGCTACTACCATCTTAAAAACAACCATATTTCCAGGGTAACCATTCCCAACTGGATTAATAGATGAAGAAGACTTACCTCTGTATTTTATACTTTTTCTATTTTATTTCGCAATTCTGCAATTCTGGCATAAAAAATAGACCTTTAAAGTAATAGTAAAATGTAATCTAACCAACAGATTCCCTCTCTCTGTGCACAATTCACAAAAGGGTCATTCGAGGACATTTGACATTGTTATCCAAACACTGCACTGTCTACTGATACAAAATGTTCATAGTTCAATAGTCATGCCTGTATCACATGTCTGTAGACTTTGCATATCTGCAAAGTGTATGTTTACATTTTAGGGCTTGTATCAGTTCCATGCAAATACTTTATAATCGCTGCTCATACAGATTTTATTTTTAGATGTTAGTTCATTCATACTTTACATGTGTTTGCACTTCATTCAAATGATACAGATTTTCCATATGTTTTAAAATGTTTTATTATTTGCATCACAGGTGGCTCATTCACTGCTCACATATAATTTACACAAATGCTGGTTAAGGTACTATTTTTCTCTGAGTTATATCATTTTAGGAGATTAATATTATTGCTGGTGGTTAAGGCTTATGGCATTTTTCTTACTATGATCCTTTAAGAGAGAACTGTGGAGATCAAGACCCATTCCCTTGCTTTTTCTGTTTTATATTCACTTAAATGGTACAGGTATAGAATCTATTATCCAGAAAGCTTGGGGCTTGGGGGTTTTCCGGATAAGAGATTTTTATACAATCTGGATTACAATACCGTAAATCTGCTAAATATTATTTAAACATTAAAGAAACCCCATAGGATTGCTTTGCCACCATCAAGATGGGTTTATGCAGCTTAGTTATCTTCAAGTAGAAGTACAGTGAAAAAGGAAATAATTTTTTACAACATTTTAATTTTTTTGCTTATAATTGAGTCTATGGGAGACGGCCTTCCTGTAATTCAGAGCTTTCTGGATAATGGGTTTCCACATAAGGAATGAGTTTGAGTATGAATCATGGGGATGTTTTAAAAGTAGAAAAGAAGAAAATTCAAGAAATTAGTAAAGTTTTGACTGTTATACATACTATGGCCTAAGTTACAAGCACAATTGCTAGAGCACTGAACAGAACAAAGCTGCACCCCTTAGGACCCATACATACAACTCTTGCACCAGTTTCCATGAAATGTTCCAGTTGTGGTGAATGACAGCACAGCTCACACAGGCGCAATTAAGCACTGTAACTTATGTTTACCTTTGGCAATGGCCTTACCCTGTATGCCCTACTATATAATAAAATATCAATAACAAAATACTTGAAAGAATAATTGTATACCTTTATTCTTGTGGGAAAATGAGGCAAGAAAACAAACCAATGAAATATATACAATAATATATACAATACATGTCACAAAACTCATCCCGAAATGTCTCATAAGCAAATAGTTATGTTCATGCTGTTGTGTTGCAGACTTCTATATTACGTTGCAGGCGCATTATGGTCAAGCTTTTTGTGTTGCAGACTTCTTATGCCATGATATGGCAGGACACTGTGTGTGAGATGGCTTCTTTGATGAGGTTGGAAATACTGCATCATGTTCGGTACCTCTTATGCAATAAGCACTGCAGCACTTTTGATGAACTATCAACTTACCTCTGTGCTGTAATTGCTGGTCCCTAGAGCACACGTGGCGAGCACTTCCGGCTTTGTGGCCAAACTCATTGCCCGTTGTTAGGTCTAACCTGTTTAGTATCTGGGTGTGAATTCTGTCTGTTTGATTCCAGTTTTTATCCTTGCCTGCCTGACTATTCTGTACTCTGTCAATCCTGACCCTTGTCTGCCTGACTATTCTGAACTCTGCCAATCCTGACCCTTGTCTGCCTGACTATTCTGAACTCTGCTAAGACACTTGCCTGCCTGATGATTCTGAACTCTACTAGTATTGACCCTTGCCTGCCTGACTACTCTTTAAATGTTGCCTGTACCGACACTGGCCTGATTGACCTTGCTTCAACTCCACCTGTAACGACCACTGCCTGTCTGATCCTGCTTGAACTCCGCCTGTACCGACCCCGGCCTGCCAGACTATGCTTTTCGTCTATTCCCTGAACTGTTGCCTTCCGTCCAAAACCTTGGAAATGCATGTGCCCCTTTGCTTGTTCAGAACATCTGCTTTGCTCCTCTCAAGGTAAGACCTGGCGGCATCTGATTAGCCGAGGGCTCCTCCTGAGGCTAAAGGTGGTTGCTACAGGCAGAAGATTGAGCCATGACCAGGGAGCTTAGCACTTGATCTAAATTTAGAGAGCCATACGTGATAGTACCTTGTACCTTACTTGGTCTTACCCAGACTTGTTTCTGCCTGTTGCAACTCCCTGAAACTCTTGAAAGAGCATGTGTTATCTGCAAGTCTGTACTATTGGAGAATCCAACACACAAAGCTCATCTCTTGGCAGACAGTGATTCTTAAATCAAAATTATATCTCTTTATTGGGTTATCTACTGCTAATTAGATGTTACAATCATAAATGCACTCAGTAAATACTTCTATACTGGCAACACCTACATTTGCTTTGCTACTAACCCTTACTAGGCCCTTCATTGGAGCTTTTGGCTGTCTAATAATCACCCTGTTCCTACCCTGATCCTGCCTCTCACTCCTATAGTGAGCTGATACTAATCTTTCCTAGCACTCATTTTGACCTACTGGGACCTACCTCGATCTCAGGCCCTTCAGCACACCACCTCCTTCAGCAACTGAGGGGAAAACAAGACATAACATGTGGTAGCTTCCCTTTTATAGAATAGGAAACCCTGACACCACCTAGCCAAATACTGAACTAACAAAAAGCAAAAATGCTCCCCTTCGAACTGTAATACAGAACCAACCGTTAGCTGGCCAAAACCCTCCTAGGGACTACAAAAACACTAAATATTTGCCAGAACCTTTTATTATCAGCATGTCCTACTGCAGCCTTGCCTTGCATTCAGTGTTGAGAAAAGATAGAACACTGAAATAGTTTGATCTTTTTCACAGATTGTTTTTATAGGTAGAACCCAATTGATGGGGGAAATACAGAGGAAGCAAGATATTTCTATAGTAGTAGTAAGTCAAATCAACTACACTTGCTGTTTTTTCTTTTTCCTTGAAGACGTTTTGCAAGCCATTCAACTGAGTTTCTCAATTCAGAATTCAGAAATTTTGAGCTGTACAAAAATATTTATGGTTATATACCCTGGATTGTTACTCCAATCAGCATAATCTGTTCAGTAAAACCAGCATAGGGTCAGAGACCTCTTGGAGGTAAGGTGTTGATTGTATTAAGCAAGATTTGAGCTATTCAGTGTTATTAAACTGTCCAGGGAGATGTACTGAAACAGCATTGTATGTGGCATACAACAGATGTCGCACCCCGCCCGCCTCTGTTTAAACTTGGAGGCACATTTACTAGTGTGAATTCTGTTTTTTTAGCCACAACAAACCAATTTGCAGCACCATTGCCAAAAAGGCAAGAAAGAGATTTCGCTAGCAGAAAATCTCAGCACTAGAGAACTTTTGTGCTGTTTCCCAGGTGAATGTTGCCTAAGGCAAATGATCTTTAATCCCTTTCTGTAAAGATGTCAAAGTTTCTCTTAGTTACCCTTTTTGCCAAAGTCTATTTCACCAGGTTGTGACTGGCGAATAGATATGCTGAAACTTCACCCTTAACATCAGTGTCGGACTGGGGGTACTGGGCCCACTGGGACTGCTACTTCAAGGGCCCCAACACAGTGTTATACTGGGACACCAGAAGCCCATTTCAGTACTTTTACTGTACAGTAACTCTCCTCACTCAACCTCTATTCTCCTAGTCTCTTTTCTTTACATACTATAATCTATTATTCTATCTATTTAGCCTTTTTGTTCTCATAGAAATAGGGAATGACCATGAAATAGACCAAATGCTTAGCAGCATGAGGGCCCACTGACACCTGGGCCCACCGGGAGTTTTCCTGGTATCCTGGTGGTACAGTCCGACACTGTTTAACATTATTATGTCATTGACATCATATCCGGTATCCAAAAAAGTCATAAATAAAGACAAAACGTTGATGTTTTTTCATATGTATAAGGTATGATTATTATTTACAAGTTGCAACTGTTTAAAAAAATGTAAATAAAAAATTTGAAACATATGAAGCTCACTCATGCTTCAGAGTTTAGGGTGGGCTCATGGCCTATTTCTCTAGTTTCTTGATTTGATTTCTTGGACATTGTTAATAAATATTGGCAACTTCCAGCAATTTCTCCAATAATAAAAACATACATATGACCTTTATGTACTCACTTGAATTTAAATTGACTTAAGCGTAAGTTAACAAAGTTTTGCTTGGAAAAAAGAAATTCTAGAGAAAAAGCGCTAGAAAATTTTTGCACTAATGAATCTTTGCTAATTAAAGTGTGCTGGCGTTCTTTTGCTAAGATGAAATTATGTATTTTAATGAATATGCGCAGTCGTCATGAAATAATGTCTAGTGGTGCAAAGTATGGCGAAGGTTTCCGAAAAAAAAAATTGGCATGTAAATAAATCTGCCCTTGGTTTTTCCTTTTTCACACACGGTATATGACCTCTTTTAAACTAATCCTCCTGCCTGTCCAGAATGTGAACTTGCCAACTTGTGAACATGTGCCCTTATTTTCGAGATGTAGGTACACCTGAGAAGCTGGCTGTTCTGTGATGCTCCATACATCACTGTAAAAGTTGTTTAATTGCTCCCACGTATAAAGTTCTTATGCTTTGCTTTTGGATCTCTTGTATAAAGCAGCTGCTGCTTCAATGTGTTGCTGGGTTTTAAAGCAGACCAGGATGTGGTGTTTATTAAAGTGATACTGACACCAGAAATTAAACCTTTTCATAAAACTATAACAACATGGTTTGTCATTTTGCTGTAAAAATATTTGGCCAGTGCATTTATAATACCTATATGATCCCCCATGTTCCTCTATGAGGGGACTGCTATATTTACACAGCAGTAGTCCATTAGCATTAGAAACTCAAACTGGCAGTCAGTCAGTTTGGCATAACAATTAGGTTTAGGAATTTGAAGCAGCAATTACTTAAAAAGTAGTAGTGAAAAATTATCAACACGAAATATAGGTAACTTCTGATGTACAGTACTTCTTAAAGATCCTTCTACATTTTTTGGACACCCCAGAAATATATGGTGGGACCAAGTTCTTTTTCATCTGTCCTGCTCTCCACCTTCACAGGTAGTTTTGAGGTTGTTCTTTCTATTTCTCCCGGTTTAACAAAGGCCCAGTCTGAATACCCGCACGTTTTAAGGACCCCTCTAAGGTGCTTCAACTCTTTTGCCTAAAACTCTGTGCTGGTGGGGATCATGTCTGCTAGTTGTTGTAGTGTTCTAATCGATGATGGGATTCAAATAGTATTGGTCCATGTGGCTTGGTTCCCTGTAGATCTCTATTTCCAGCTTTCTTCTCTCTCTTACCAAGCAGTCTAAAAAAGCCAGTGTGTTATCTCACATATCTTCACCTGTAAACTTGTTGATGTGGTCCACTGTATTGATGGACAGTTTAATAACAGCTCATCGCCCCAATCATACTAATACAATCAATACCTTACCTCCATGAGGTCACTCACCCCATGCTGGTTTTATTAAACATATTATTATCCTGATATTATACTGAGTAAGATTCCACAGTATAAACTCACCAATATTTTTGTACAGGTCATTCAGAATAGAGAAAGCCAGTCGGATGACTAGTGTAACGTCTTTAAGAAAAAACAAAGTAGTCCAGATTGATTTGACTTATTACTACAGATAAACCATGACATGGATGAATGAGAACCTTCACAGACATGAAGCAATATATAATTCTGCACCCCCATGTATCAGCTGTAAACTGAGCAATGTAAAGCATAAGCACTGGAACCCTTGACATTGATGTTTAATATTTTAACCAGCTAAAAGAGAAGGTGTCCCTACCAACAGAAACAATAGGTAGAGTAGCAAGTATAGGGCAGAAGATATGCCTACTACGTTTCTGTGCATCAGTCTTTTCTAAATCTCACAACTGTTTTGGAATATTAAATTACTTTATATTATTTTATAGTTGATTAAGTTGATTAAGGAAGTATCTTACTGATCTTCAGGAAAAATAACATCACCAAGCTATTTAATTAAATTAAAATATAATGCTGCCTTCAGTTTGTTGTTTAGGACAGAAATTATTGTGGCACCTCTGGAGCAAAATTTAGTGTTACGAATTAACAACAGTTGCCAAGGGGATACAATTTATCAAACTGTTAAATTTAGGCAAAATTTTAGTAGTTACAGAAAACGGTCAATTTGATATCATACCGAGCTTAGAAACAGTAACACATATAGTGAGTAAGTGCTAAAGGCAGCTGGTAACACCTGACCCGATGGACTCAGAATATATATAAAGGATATAATTATCATACTTGGGTTATCACAATCAACCGAATCATACATTATGGTTTCTAAACCATTTTATTGCTATGGAAATCTAAATAATGGAATGGAAGGAAAGCATTCACTTCGAAAAGGCGCCAGTAAATAGAATTTGTTGATTGGTTGCTATAGATTTGCAAGAATAAGTGCAAACGTTTTTACCCCTACTGTATATTGTAAACAGAATATAAGAACAAAATTTATCCTGAAGCTGCTTTATATACATTTATATTTAGCATGCCTTCCCAACAACTAGAGGACATATACTTCTGTTGTGTAAACTGTTGTGTATATTTTATATATCTAGAGAGAGAGAGAGAGAGAGAGTTAGAAAGTTTTTTGGGGAAAATGATAAAAAATAATAGATGGGAATCAATTAAAAAAAGTGTTTGTTTATGGTCAACAATCTGAAAACAACTCAAACTTGTACCATAGAAATTAGATTGCTGAAACTGCATACTGGAGAGTTGCTGAATATAAAGCTAAATAACTCAAAACCCACTAATAATAAAAAATAAAATCCAATTGCAAATTGTCTCTGAATATCAATCTCTATCATACTACAAGTAAGCGTAAAGGTGAACAACTCCTTTAATTAATAACCTAGACCCTCTTTAACCCTTTGCCTGCCAAGCACGTACGGCGTACGTGCTGGCAGGCAAATGCTCAGGCTGCCAAGAACGTACATTGTACGTTCTTTAGCAGCTGAGCGCTCTCTCTGCTTCGGCGGCTTTTGCCGCCTCCGCAGAGAGTGGGGAGAGAAGACAGCCCCCTAGGCAACGAGGCTGGGGGGCTGTCAAGTCGGATCTGCGACTCGATTGTCGCAGATCCGACTTCAAAGTAGCAGACGCATCGCATGGAGCGTCTGCTACTACACTCACCTTCTTCCTGCCTGCAGAGCCGCCCACGCACTTCCTGCTGCGCAGCAACTCTGCAGACACGCTGCCAGGACTCCTCCAAAGAAGACAGCGATTCTCCTGCTCCAAAAACGGTAAGTGCACGTTTTTTTACACACTTACCTGCACCTACACATACTTACAGTACATTTATGCATTTTAGTAAAGATTGGAATTTTTTTAAATTTTTTTTTTTTAATTTTAGCACACTTGGTCCCTTTTGTACAGTTATTTACACTTATTTACACTTATTTACATGTATTTGCACACTCAGATAACTTTTATTAGTGCACAAATATGTATACACAAACAGGTGTTTTTGTTTTTTTTTACGAATTCATTATACTGTTATCTTTTGTTTTTTTTGCCTAAAAACGTGTTATTTTGGCAGCGTGACTATTGGATAATCGATTTCGGCCACTAATTACACTGTCAGAACAATTATTTTGTTATTTCATTGATTTACGCTATTTTTGTGGTTTTATTGCAATTTTATCCCTGCATTATTGTTCCCTATGTATCTTTAGTATCGTTTTGCTGTTTGGTGCTTTGGTATAGAAAGATAGATTTTACTTAGTTTGATCCGCCAAAATATGTGCTTTCCAAAAATATATGGGTTTCTGGGGGTCTTTTTACAGTTTGGGGGTCTTACGGCACATAACGTACAGTTAGGGTTCTCTTTTCTGCAGCTTAGTTGGCTAGCGTGAAAATTCATAGTTACGTTTTTCATTTGGGGTCCATACACAACACATACTTTGGTAAATCTATACATATTGGGCATCAAACTATTTATTAGACCTCTGACGTCCATATTTAGAGAGATTTTTCTTTGTACGTAAAACATTGTGTCCGATAAATGCGGCAAACTGCAACATTTTTAGGCG
Source organism: Xenopus laevis (assembly GCF_017654675.1). Classification (NCBI taxonomy): domain Eukaryota; kingdom Metazoa; phylum Chordata; class Amphibia; order Anura; family Pipidae; genus Xenopus; species Xenopus laevis. The sequence continues at coordinate 29,151,598 of NC_054382.1, read as the reverse complement.
ATTTTCAGAAATGTTGTAAAAACCTATATGTTTAGAAAAGCTTTGCAGTTTGGTAGTTTCGTGTAGAAAGACGTCGTTATCTTTGTTGGAATCGGCAGAATGTGTACTTTCCAAAAATGTATGGTTTTGGGGGGTCATTGCTGTTAGGAGGGTCTTGAGGCAAATAATATGAAGTCAAGGGTCTATGTTCACAGAAGGCGAATGGGCAGCGGAGAAAACTCATATTCACTATTTTTATTTGGGGTCCGCACATGCCAGCTGCCTTGGTATATCTATGCATATTGGGCATCAAACTGTTCAGTAGACCCTTGGCATCAATATTTATGGTGTTTTACAATTGTATGTAAGAAATTGGGTGAGATAAATGCGGCCAATTGCAATATTTTTAGGCGATTTTCAGAAATGTAAAAACAGTTGCTTTTATCGCCAAATTTAGGAAAGGCTTGCGACTTGGTACTTTGGAGTACAAAGACATGCATACCCAATTTGGATTCGCAGGAATGTGTACTTTCCAAAAATATATGGTTTTATGGGGTGAACGCACTTTTTTCTACCTTTGCCCCCCCCAAAACAATGTAAATGTGTTGATTTTGCAGTACCTGAAATGACAGACCATATGGGGGTCTTTGTTTTGGGGCCCCTATACGCCACGTGCTTGGGTACACCTATACATATTGGGCATCAAACTGTTCAGAGGACCCCAGGCTTTCATATTTGGGGTGATTTGTCTTGATACCTAAAAGTATGTGGGTAATACAATGCTGCAGGGTCGAAATTTTGAAGTCATTTTTGGAAATGTCCCCCAAATCACCAAATTTAGGAATGGTTTGCGGCTTGGTACTTTGGAGTACAAAGACATGCATACCCAATTTAGATCCGTGGGAATGTGTACTTTCCGAAAATATATGGTTTTCTGGGGTGAACTTACTTTTTTCTACATTTTCCCCCCTCAAAACAATGTAAATGTGTTGATTTTGCAGTACCTGAAATGACAGACCATATGGGGGTCTTCGTTTTGGGGCCCCTATACGCCACGTGCTTGGGTACACCTATACATATTGGGCATCAAACTGTTCAGAGGACCCCAGGCTTTCATATTTGGGGTGATTTGTCTTGATACCTAAAAGTATGTGGGTAATACGATGCTGCAGGGTCGAAATTTTGAAGTCATTTTTGGAAATGTCCCCAAAATCACCAAATTTAGGAATGGTTTGCGGCTTGGTACTTTGGAGTACAAAGACATGCATACCCAATTTAGATCCGTGGGAATGTGTACTTTCCGAAAATATATGGTTTTCTGGGGTGAACTTACTTTTTTCTACATTTGCCCCCCTCAAAACAATGTAAATGTGTTGATTTTGCAGTACCTGAAATGACAGACCATATGGGGGTCTTCGTTTTGGGGCCCCTATACGCCACGTGCTTGGGTACACCTATACATATTGGGCATCAAACTGTTCAGAGGACCCCAGGCTTTCATATTTGGGGTGATTTGTCTTGATACCTAAAAGTATGTGGGTAATACGATGCTGCAGGGTCGAAATTTTGAAGTCATTTTTGGAAATGTCCCCAAAATCACCAAATTTAGGAATGGTTTGCGGCTTGGTACTTTGTAGTAGAAAGACATGCATACCCAATTTAGATTCGTGGGAATGTGTACTTTCCGAAAATATATGGTTTTCTGGGGTGAACTTACTTTTTGCTACCTTTGCCCCCCCCAAAACGATGTAAATGTGTTGATTTTGCAGTACCTGAAATGACAGAACATACAAGGGGGGGTCTTCCTTTTAGGGCCCCTATATGCCACGTGCTTGGGTACACCTATACATATTGGGCATCAAACTGTTCAGAGGACCCTAGGCTTTCATATTTGGGATGATTTCTCTTGATACCTAAAAGTATGTGGGTAATACGATGCTGCAGAGTAGATATTTTGAGGTGATTTTTGGAAATGTCACCTAAATCACCAAATTTAGGAATGATTTGCGGCTTGGTACTTTGGCGTAGAAAGACATGCATACCCAATTTGGATTCGTTGGAATGTGTACTTTCCGAAAATATATGGTTTTCTGGGGTGAACTTACTGTTTTCTACTTTTGCCCCCCCCAAATCGATGTAAATGTGTTGATTTTGCAGTACCTGAAATGACAGACTATATGGGGGTCTTCATTTTAGGGCCCCTATATGCCACATGCTTGGGTACACCTATACATATTGGGCATCAAACTGTTCAGAGGACCCTAGGCTTTCATATTTGGGGTGATTTGTCTTGATACCTAAAAGTATGTGTGTAATACGATGCTGCAGGGTAGATATTTTGAGGTGATTTTTGGAAATGTCACCTAAATCACCAAATTTAGGAATGATTTGCGGCTTGGTACTTTGGCGTAGAAAGACATGCATACCCAATTTGGATTCGTTGGAATGTGTACTTTCCGAAAATATATGGTTTTCTGGGGTGAACTTACTGTTTTCTACTTTTGCCCCCCCCAAATCGATGTAAATGTGTTGATTTTGCAGTACCTGAAATGACAGACTATATGGGGGTCTTCATTTTAGGGCCCCTATATGCCACATGCTTGGGTGCACCTATACATATTGGGCATCAAACTGTTCAGAGGACCCTAGGCTTTCATATTTGGGGTGATTTGTCTTGATACCTAAAAGTATGTGTGTAATAAGATGCTGCAGGGTAGATATTTTGAGGTGATTTTTGGAAATGTCACCTAAATCACCAAATTTAGGAATGATTTGCGGCTTGGTACTTTGGCGTAGAAAGACATGCATACCCAATTTGGATTCGTTGGAATGTGTACTTTCCGAAAATATATGGTTTTCTGGGGTGAACTTACTGTTTTCTACTTTTGCCCCCCCCAAATCGATGTAAATGTGTTGATTTTGCAGTACCTGAAATGACAGACTATATGGGGGTCTTCCTTTTGGGGCCCCTGTATGCCACGTGCTTGGGTACACCTATACATATCGGGCATCAAACTGTTCAGAGGACCCTAGGCTTTCATATTTGGGGTGATTTGTCTTGATACCTAAAAGTATGTGGGTAATACGATGCTGCAGGGTAGATATTTTGAGGTGATTTTTGGAAATGTCACCTAAAGCACCAAATTTAGGAATGGTTTGCGGCTTGGTACTTTGGCGTAGAAAGACATGCATACCCAATTTGGATTCGTTGGAATGTGTACTTTCCGAAAATATATGGTTTTCTGGGGTGAACTTACTGTTTTCTACTTTTGCCCCCCCCCCTAACGATGTAAATGTGTTGATTTTGCAGTACCTGAAATGACAGACTATATGGGGGTCTTCCTTTTGGGGCCCCTGTATGCCACGTGCTTGGGTACACCTATACATATTGGGCATCAAACTGTTCAGAGGACCCTAGGCTTTCATATTTGGGGTGATTTCTCTTGATACCTAAAAGTATGTGGGTAATACGATGCTGCAGGGTAGATATTTTGAGGTGATTTTTGGAAATGTCACCAAAATCACCAAATTTAGGAATGATTTGCGGCTTGGTACTTTGGCGTAGAAAGACATGCATACCCAATTTGAATTCGTGGGAATGTGTACTTTCCGAAAATATATGGTTTTCTGGGGTGAACTTACTGTTTTCTACTTTTGCCCCCCCAAAACAATGTAAATGTGTTGATTTTGCAGTACCTGAAATGTCAGACTATATGGGGGTCTTCCTTTTAGGGCCCCTATATGCCACATGCTTGGGTACACCTATACATATTGGGCATCAAACTGTTCAGAGGACCCCAGGCTTTCATATTTGGGGTGATTTGTCTTGATACCTAAAAGTATGTGGGTAATACGATGCTGCAGGGTCGAAATTTTGAAGTCATTTTTGGAAATGTCCCCAAAATCACCAAATTTAGGAATGGTTTGCGGCTTGGTACTTTGGAGTACAAAGACATGCATACCCAATTTAGATCCGTGGGAATGTGTACTTTCCGAAAATATATGGTTTTCTGGGGTGAACTTACTTTTTTCTACATTTGCCCCCCTCAAAACAATGTAAATGTGTTGATTTTGCAGTACCTGAAATGACAGACCATATGGGGGTCTTCGTTTTGGGGCCCCTATACGCCACGTGCTTGGGTACACCTATACATATTGGGCATCAAACTGTTCAGAGGACCCCAGGCTTTCATATTTGGGGTGATTTGTCTTGATACCTAAAAGTATGTGGGTAATACGATGCTGCAGGGTCGAAATTTTGAAGTCATTTTTGGAAATGTCCCCAAAATCACCAAATTTAGGAATGATTTGCGGCTTGGTACTTTGGCGTAGAAAGACATGCATACCCAATTTAGATTCAGGGGAATGTGTACTTTCCGAAAATATATGGTTTTCTGGGGTGAACGTACTGTTTTCTACCTTTGCCGCCCCCCAAAACGATGTAAATGTGTTGATTTTGCAGTATCTGAAATTACAGAACAAACGGGGGGTCTTCCTTTTGGGGCCTCCTATGCCACGTGCTTGGGTACATCTATTCATATTGGGCATCAAACTGTTCAGTGGACCCAGGATTTTATATTTGGGGTGTTTTACATTGATACCTAATGATGTGTGGGAGATATGTTGCTGTAGAGTGGAAGCTTTGAGGTCATTTTTCAAAAAATTCACCAATTTCTATAAAACACTATAACTTTAGGAAACAATTGCAACTTGGTGGTTTGGAGTACAAAGATATTTCTACCCATTTTTGATTCACCAGAATCTGTTCTTTCTAGTAATGGGTAGTTTTCTTGGGTAAACCTACTGTTAGTGGAATGTTTGGCCTTGAAATCAAAAGTATGCCGTTTGGGGAGTGTTGCTTTGGAAATTTGGTTGTGTACTGCTTGTAGATTTTGAGCTATACAAGTGAGAAATCTCCATAAAACTATATATATTTGGTATTGTCGCGTTCAGGAGACATAGACCTTTCTAAATCAGCTGTGTTCTCGTACGTAAAATGAATGATGTTTCTGATATATGTGATTGTTCTTCGTGCAACATGATTTTTTTCATTTTATTTGACACTTAGAATCCAATATTTTTTTAGAGAAGTAGAATTACACCAAAATTCTTGCATATTGTGAAAGTTCAGGTTGTCCTGAAAAAAACAATATATTGTTTTCCTGGGTTAACTAAAAGACCACCCCAGGAAAGGCCCTTAAAGTGAAAGAGTGCAAAATATCTAAAAACTGCTTGGCAGTAGATGTTCGCATCTAGGACAAAACGGCTGGCAGGGAAAGGGTTAATATGTATCTGCTTATTTACCCTTCTCTCGAATCTCTTAATTTTATTTATATCCCTTTTGACTACTGGAGACCAAATCCTCACTACATGTTCTAGATTAGGAATTACTGTTGCTTTGTAAAGGGCAAGAATTACCCTCTGCACCCCTGTATCTATTAAACCTTTACATGAATGTATATGCCTTTAACACCTAATGAGAAGGAGAGCATGTTTTGTACTTTTTATTCACAATTCAATTTGAATCACTTTTTTTTCAATCTACTGTATCAAGATATGCAAAGTGTCCAGAATGCAAATTCGCAATGAGATGATGAATGTATGTATGATAAAGGCAGAAAAGAATGAATGCATAATAGGCATCTAATTACGATCACATGCTTTACAATCAAAATGCATTCATCTGAAATCATTGATGACCTTGCATACTTGTTTCAAATAAAGTGATTTTGCCAGTGATGATCATCATATAATAAAGGGGGGGGGTCGCAATACAGGGATTCCCAGGTTAGATTGTAGAAGATTTCCATCATTAAAAACCCTCAGCAAAGTAATTAAGTCATTTTTTTTTTTTATTAAAAAATATACCATACAATATACAGTATGAGATTTGTTATCCGGAAACCCATTATCCAGAAAGATCTGAATTACAGAAAGGCCTTTTCCCATAAGGGCAAATTTAATAAATGGCGAAGTGACTAATGCTGGTGAAAATTCGGCAGCGAGACGTCATTTCAGAACTTTGCCGATTTATTAATGGTCGCTGGCGTAACTTTGCTGCTGAAGGAGATAGACTCTAGCGGAACTTCACTACCTAATGCCAGGTGAATTTGCGCTCTGGCAAATGGAGATACCTACGCAAATTCACTAAGATGCGGATTTTACTGAACGTTACCTCTTGCACAAGACTTACCTTCACTACCTCAGACCAGGCGAAGTGCAATAGAGATTTTTTTGGGGGGTAACCGGCTTCCCCTTCTGGATAACAGGTCCACATGCCTGTACTATACTTTTTATTTAAAATCATTATCCCATTTCCATAACCACAGTAGAGAAAGTAAAAGGTAGATATGCCTTATACAGTGCATTTATTTTGTGAATACTGGTATATAAAAACAAAATGTGAAATGCAAACAATCTGCGATAATACATGTTTTACACCTTCCACATCCCTACAGTTGCACTTAAAGCTAATGCATCTTTATCTCTTTCTGTTCCAAATAACACACAAGTGCTTGGAAACTCTGAAGCTATCACCACCTCCAAGCAGTGCCCACACACATGCACAGAGCACTGAAGGGGAGGGGAGAGGAAGGGGAAAAAGCCAGAGGGGAGGGAAGAGAGCCGGAGGGGAAGGGAGAGGAAAGTACTGGAGGGAGGGGGAAAAAGCCTGAGTGGAGGGGAGAGCACAGAGGAGAGACCAGCAAACATGGACTAGGGGTAGGCAGAAGACAGGTACCTGCCCAGCGCCCCTGTTTTGTTGTGCCCTAGTCAGGTGCCTCTTCTGCCTACCCCTAGTTCCAGCCCTGCCACCAAGTTAGGGTTTATTATAGGGTTTCAATTGTGGGCTGGGTCAATTGGTCCTGAAGAATGGTTAGATAACATTTTGATTCGAAGTACCAGAAATGATGCAATCCTTACTCCACAAATTCTCAAGATACAATGGGCATATGCATGCAAAATCATATTAACAACAACACGTCCAATTCAAGATACGCATAGGTTGTGACAGATACAGAAAAGGCAAATGCTGTAACTTAGGTTGTAACAGATAAAGAAAAGGGAAATATGCTAAATCAATTATTTTCTTCAGTGTATACAATAGAGGAGTCTGAGCTCCCAGGCTCACTTCATAGCTGCACTGATAGCTCAACTCAATCTAGTCAGTGGCTGACTCAGGATATGATCCATAAAGCTTTAATTAAAATGAATGTAAACAAGGCTCCAGGGCCTGATGGCATACACCCCCGGGTTCTAAGAGAGCTTAGTTCAGTTTTAGACCAGCCCCTATTTCTGATTTTCTCAGATTCGCTTTCATCTGGTATGGATCTGGTATGGTGCCTATGGATTGGAGAAAAGCTGATGTCATTCCAATATTTAAATAGGGAGTATGTTCTCAGCCTGGCAATTATAGGCCAGTAAGTTTAACATCTGTGGTGGGCAAATTATTTGAAGGCTTGTTATGAGATTACTTTCAAAATTTTGTCCTAGTGAATGGCATTATGAGCAGCAATTAGCATGACTTTATGAAGGATAGGTCATGTCAGACAAATTTGATTGTATTTTATGATGAGGTACGTAAGATGCTGGACAGTGGGGGGGTGGGGCAGTAGATGTGATCTATTTGGATTTTGCCAAAGCTTTTGATACCATGCCCCACAAATGACTGCTTTCTGAACTAAGGTCTGTTGGGCTTAATAAAGTAGTTTGCACATGGATAGGAAACTGGCTACAGGATTGGTTACAGAGGGTGGTTGTTAATGGTACATTCTCTACTGGAGTACGGTTCTTAGTGGGCTTGGTATTGGGTCCTCAGGGCATGGTATTGGGTCCACTTTTATTTAACTTGTTCATATATGACTTAGGGGAGGGTATTGTAAGCAATGTATCAGGGTTTGCAGGTGACACAAAATTATCCAGCCCAATTAATTCCATCCAGGATGTGGTATCCTTGCAACATGATCTTGACCAACTGGCAATCTGGGCAGCTAAGTGGCAAATGAGATGCAATGTTAATAAATCTAAAGTCATGCACTAAGCAAATCCACTATGGAAAAGGACTTTGGAGTCCTTGTAGATGATAAACTTGGCTGTAGCAAGCAATGCCAGTCAGCAGCATCAAGGGCAAATAAGGTCTTGAGCTGTATTAAAAGGGGCATAGAGTCAAGGGAGGAGGGGGTCATTCTTCCACTGTATAGAGCACTTGTAAGGCCCCATCTAGAATATGCCGTACAGTTTTTGTCTCCATCACTCAAACAGGACATTATTGTATTAGAGAGGGTACAGAGAAGGGCAACTAAGCTGGTAAAAGGTATGGAAATCTTAGCTATGAGGAAAGACTGGCCAAATTGGGGTTGTTCAAGCTGGAGAAGGGAGCTTAAGGGGTGTTATGATAATTATGTATAAATATATAAGGGGATCATATAATAATCTCTCTAATGCTTAATTTACCAGTTGGTCGCGAGGTCACCCATAGTGATGGGCGAATTTGCGCCGTTTCGCTTCGCCGAAAAATTCGCGAATTTTGTGCGAAATTCGCGAAACGGCGAAAAATTTGCAAAATCGCGCCGGCGTCTCGTTTTTTCGAAAAAAAAAAATTTGCCGCCGGCGAATTTTTGCCGCGAATTTTCACGGGCGTTTCGCGAATTTATTCGCTGGCGGCGAATCGCGCAAATTCGCCCATCACTAGTCACCCATTCCGATTAGAAGAAATGAGGTTCCGCCTAAATATTCGGAAGGGTTTTTTTTACACTGAGAGCTGTGAAGATGTGGAATTCTCTCTCTGAATCAGTTGGACTGGCTGATACATTAGATAGCTTTAAGAAGGGGTTGGATGGCTTTTTAGCAAGTAAGGGAATACAGGGTTATGGAAGATAGCTCATAGTACAAGTTGATCCAGGGACTAGTCCAATTGCCCTATTGGAGTCAGGAAGGAATTTTTCCCCCTCTGAGGCAAATTGGAGAGGCTTGTTTTTTTTTGCCTTCCTCTGTATCAACTGGCAGTTAGGCAGGTTAAAAAAAGTTAAAAGTTTGAACTTGATGGACGAGTGTCTTTTTTCAACCTAACTTCATTTGTTACTATGTTACTATCCACAAATTTGTTTGTGTTTATATTTTAGCCACAATGACTGCAAATGTGTAAAAAAAACACTGTATTGTAGGTAAAAAAGATAGCAAATTTCCTCATTAAACAATAATTTTTTATGCCATACAAATTAGACCCCTCCAAGGTCTCCTATAAATGTGCAATCTGCATATAACATTTGCAGTGTTTAACACTGCCCAATGAAGCTAATGTAAATTGCAACGTGCCATTCTTTATACTTTACATTCAGAGTATGGACCTTTACTATTCAAGGGAGATTTATCTATTTGACTTTATAAGCATGGGATCCCTTATCCAAATTACCAGAAGGTCATCTCCCAAAACTGAGTCCATCTAAAGCAAATCATTTACATTTTTAAATAAGATTTCCTTTTTCTGTGTAGTAATTAAACAGTACCTTGAACTTGATGGTAACGAAGCTGCATGAGTCTATGGTAGCAAAATGTAAGTTTATTTAATATTTAAATACATTTGAGCAAACTTAAGGTGTAGAGCTCTAAATTATAGAATGGTCCCTTATTCAGGAAATCCCAGGCCCCATTGGATGATAGATCCAATTCTGTATCGTTGTTTGTTAAGTATTTCAAATGGCCAATTTATTGTGAAAAATAACAGAATATTTGCATGGGAACAGGTTTTTCAAACTAAGGCCAGCGACCTAAAAGCTGTTTAAAAAGGTGATTTTTTAAAAATAGGTAAATAATGTGTCTTAGAACTGCATTACCTGCATTATATTTATGTGTACAGTGAGCCTCCCATTAACAGTAAATTACAAATCTCTGAAAGATGTAAATCACTTCCTGTATGCATCCTTTTTTCATGGGCATGTAAATCTACGCAATGTCCTTGAAAAGAGAAACAAAACAGACGATGCTTTAGAATCACAGTTTTGATTTTTAAGAATGAATGAGCCATGCTCTTAATCCCAAGCAAAAGGAATACGTGTTAGAATATGCTTTTTTTGGATTTTTTTCCCTAATTGCTTGATTTTGTAGGGGTTTTTTTTGTGGATTTTTGCCCAAAATGTCCAAAATATTAGTAGTTTGATTTTCGGGCTAATTCCAGCGCAGACCATAGAAACGTCCAAATAGGATAGGGACCTCTCCCATTGACTTATATACAACTTTGGTAGGTCTTAAATGCCAGATTTTCAGATTCTGACTATTTGCATCCATAAATCTTAAAAAAATGTAGGTGTTTTTTTCCACTAAAAAATCAGATTTTATAGGAAAAGGAACTAGAAGTTTTTAGAGTTTTTGGCATTAGGACTTTAATAAATAACCCACTGTGTCTACTAAAAATCATTTAAACATTTAATCCTATTTGGTATTATTTTATTAGTACAGAGAAAAAATATTAAAAAAAAATAATTTCTTTAAAATGCAGTCTATGGGAGATACTATCCTATAATTTGAAGCTTTTTGGATATATGCTTCCCTAAATGTGGAGAGGTCATTAGTTAAAAAGCAGGTCTCACCCCAGAGGTTCCTAAATTTCAGCATCCAAGTAGTTAATTAAAATGCAGGCTATTACTTAAATAATAGCCCCTTCTTAATCCCATGCACCAGCCGCCTCTTTTTTTCCTATGTGCTGCAACTGCAGCGATTAAAAAAGCTAATTTCCAGTATTGTGTCCAATTCTCTCATAAATAACACTACAGATGGCTTTTTACTTAAAATTGAGATTAAGTCCCCCTTATAATAAAACAAAAGTTAATATAGTTAAAAAAAATATAAACTATAACTGTTCTATGAGTTGTACTTTCAGTGTAACATCATAATCAGTACATATTCTTCCTCCGCAGCTGCATTACAAACCAGGGTGTTAAAAAACATGCCTAGGCATTTATGTGTTATTTATAAGAGATTCTCATGTAGAATAAGTAATGACAGTGAACAAAATTAAATCAGGATATGAATGAATACTGTTTAGAGTGGATATAGAAAAAAAAACAACAACCATTAATGCCTAAATTCATCTGTTGTGAATAAATCATTTCTTATAAGACACACTCCAAATCAATTTTGTTGACCTCTTTAAGGGGTTGTTAACCTTTAAACACTTTTTTCAGTTCAGTTGGTTTCAGATGGTTCACCAGAAATAAAGAGTTTTTGCAATTACTTTCCATTTTCTATTTGTGATCGTTTTTTTAGTATTGAAGTGTAAAGTTACGTTTTTCACCTTCTAAAGCAGCTCTGGGAGGTGGAGGCCGCCAACTTATTACTTGGTCTAAATTGATACATTTAGTTGATATATTTGTTATCTTTGTCCCTGCTGACCAGAATCCCTGAGTTTCATTAAAGGCAACTGTTAGAATTGATACAATAGTTGCTAATATTCCAAAGGTACTGCTGATAAATGTGTCTAATAACTGTAGCTAATGTAACCACTAAGGGACAGATTGAAAAATGTAATTCAAAATTCTAATTTTTTTATGGTCAAAACTGTGAAATTCGTCTAGGGAGTTATTCAATTTTGATTCGAGTTTTTAAAAAAATTCGAATTCAATTTTCGAGATTTATCATACTGTTTGTCCTTTAAGAACTCAAATTTTACTATTTGTCACCTAAAACCTGCCTAATTACTGTTTAGTGTTGTTTGCAGCCTTCCTGATATCAAATCGAATTTTTTTAAATTTGAATCAAATTTGATTCTAATTCAAGTTTTTAGGTCAATTTAATTCATCCAAGTTTGAAAATTTTGATTTATGGGAGTATAGTGGAGTTTTTAAAACTCAAATAAATTCAAAATTCAACGTGCCTCCAAATGTAGCAAATTTTAACAGTTCAGAATCTGCACCTTGATCACTGAGCTGTCAGACTGAAACACCAGAGACAGGATCATTAAACTTTAAACTTCAATTTTGGATAAACAATAAAAAAAATGGAAAGCAACTGAAAAAAGTCTTTATTTCTTTATAACTCAACTGAAAAAATTCAATGAAAAAGTGTTTGGAAGGTGAACAACCCCTTTAAGCACTTGTGAATCCAAGGAATATATGTTTATGCAATTTTAATCTTTTACATGGGATAATTAATTGTGACTTCTAATAGGAAGAAAAATATATTTTAACAAGCAGCAGTAATGGTCTGATTATATTATAATCTGAAATCCTAATTATCACCTTCTTATAACGAACAAGGAAATGCTGTAGAAGCAACTTAATGTGTCAGCTGGGCAGTTTGTTATATTTATAAATGATCCTCTCTGTAAATCAAACTGGAATAAGCTTCAATTATAAATATCTAGAAATAATCAAACTTTCAGATTTCCATATAAGAAACTAATTTGCATTGTACTCTCCAAGTGCACAGTATGCAATAATAAAAAAACAATGTTTTTCATGCATTTTCTAATACTATAAATGCATAGTGCAAAAATTGAACTGAATATTATGACTGTCAACATCATCAAAGCATGATTTATTCTATTAAAGAGGAGCATATCACACTTATAGCAAAGTCTGCATTATGATAATGTGCCCACCCACAAGTTCTTCTTTTGGTTCAGCATTGGCAACCCAAGACTACTTGTAACATTTGGAGCAAATAATTTATAGAATCTTTAACATATACAGAAAAGATATTATGTATTAACGTTCATACGTTGAAACTGATTTTTTTTTGGGGCTAAAAATCATGAATGTAAATAATCTTTTCATTTTCGTTATTTACTAAACGAAAAATGAACAAAAATTTAATGCAAGCTTTGGCATCTAAAAGCTTGCAAGGTCATGTAGAAGCCAATTGCAGCTTTACTTGGCAAAGTAATAAATAGTTGTTTAAGTTGAGGCTTTCAAGTTGTGAAGACAAAAAAATATTGAGAAAATTGTTGGGATTTTTTTCACAAATTATATTTTTTTATTTTTTTATTTTTGGTTTATTTAATAAAAAAGGAAACATTCTTGCTTTTTTGAAATGTGAGTTTATTCATGCCAGAAAAAAACTCTATATTACACAAATGTGAATTTTGATAAATAAACCCCAAAGTCTGCATTTTTCTACATCAAATTTGTGTAGTTTTTCATTCATATTTAGGGGCAGATTTACGAAGGTTCAAATGGTAAATTCAAATTTGTATTTTTGTATTTTTTTCGGGATCACAACTTACAATTTCAAAAGAAAAACCACCAACTTGAATTTGCATTTGACTGTGAGATTTATCACATTTTGACTATGGAAACAGTTCTAATTCGATATTTCGCCACCTAAAACCTACCGAGTTCCTGTAGAAGTCAATGGCAGAGGTCTGTTTAACCATGAAGATGTTAATAGCCTTCCTGACATTTGAGGTTTTTTTAGGAGGAAAACTCGATTAGAATTTAATTCAGATTTTTAGGTCATATATATCTGACCGAATGTTAGATGTTCGAATTTCATAAATAACCTCCCATTCGAGTTGTGAGTGCAAATTTATTAGAGCTAAAAAAAATTCACATAACTTTGAAATCCGAATAAATAACCCCCTATGTGTAAAAACCATGAAAACCTCTAATGCCAAACTTCACCAAGTAAAAGTTGCCCAGCTCCTATATAAGTCAATGGGGGCTCATTTATCAACACTGGGCAAATTTGCCCAAGGGCAGTTACCTACAGCAACCAATCAGTGATTAGCTGCAAGTAGAACAATGAATGCAGCAATTTGATTGGTTGCCATGGGTTACTGCCCATTGGCAAATTTGCCCAGTGTTGATAAATGACCCCCAAAGAGACTTCTAGACTTTTAGAGGTTTTTGGATTTTTTCTTTGCTAGAAATTGGCTGAAAAACTGAATTTTTTAAAGGTTTTTGAGGAATCCAGATTGTTTAACCACATCTCTAAGTGCTTTTTTCATTCTTACTTTTTATATTTGGATCTTTTAATAAATTGTGGTTTTAAAGTTTGCAAGTTTAGACACAGTTTCAAAAACCTCTAAAACCACTAAAATCTGATCTTTAATAAATAAGCTCCCACAGAAAAATCATAGTGCTGTTTAATTTACTGTTCTTAAAAGCATACCGGTATTTGAAACTTTGAATATAAAAATGTATTGTTAGAACTTGTTTGCCTATTTTTTTTTGGATTGGGCTCTAAAAGAACAAAAGGATTTCAGACCACTCATTCTTCTTTGTCATAATATTATGACTAAAAAATATAGACCCATGTGTACAAAATTATATTGTACATATAAAAATTTGATTTCTCCAATGCTAATCTCTAAACAATGAATACTATTTTTAGGGAAAGCATTTATAATTGAAAGCTTCTTTGTACAGTTCAAGCAGATTGAGCCTATAAAGGAAAACCATGGCAAGGGGACTCCTCAGTTTGACCCTTTGCCTTGAGCCATCCCACTGAACCCCATTATTATATACCTTAACAAAACCAGAATACAGAGATGGGTGTAAAATGGCCACAGCATTTATTTACATGATATCAAATAAATAGGACCTTGCCAGCTTAACCCAAGGCAATATTCTAAAGCCAGAATTTAACAAGAGATCGCTACTATGCTGTGCCACCAACATGAGAGAAGTTCAGCAGCCCTGCTGCCAGACCTGCATCTGAAGTGTGTAGATGATAGGAAATTCAAGCAGGCTGTTACCTAGCACAAGCACTAGTAGCATCCCTGTATCAATCCACCGTGCAGTCACAGGAGAGTACCTCCTTTCTCTCTCTTCTAAACTTACCTGTGCAGTACTCTGGCAGGGTCCTACCACTGCTGTGACAAATACAACTTATAATATCATATGTGCCCTGTTTTGATCCAGAGGAAGGCAAAAAACAGCCCAAAGCCAGTGCCTATTATGATTCAAGAGTTATTAATAGATACTATGAGAACATAAAGAAGAAAACTCCTGACATTTCACAAAATATGCAAAATGGGGAGGGTGGGTGCTATGTTTCTACCTGCTCCTTCCCCTGACATCACATGCCTCTCTGACTCTTGGCCATCTCCTACTTTAAATCATTCCTTCTCACCTAAACACAGCTACATGGGATTCTGCGCTTCTCTAACCTTGACCAGTATAATCTGGCTGCTGGTCATTCGGATCCCTTGTCATGCAGCCCCTGTGCTTATAGCTCCAGGGCTTTCCTATGTCATCTTAATATTGATTTTTATATATTCAAAAAAATGTTAATATACTAGTTAGAATATCACCTTCTTTAAGATATTTCCAATGGCGAAACTGTCACAAAGTCGCTGTGCTCAAATATACTAATTAAAACATACCTTATTTCGCCTTTTTTTCTTAAAACAATTATGCTTTTGAAATGCATTCACTTTATGATTTTAGCATGCTATTCTACTACAGATTACTGGAAATCACAACTGAATAAACTACAAACAAAGCAGAATTCAAGGTATTGTTTTGCAGATGCAAAATTTATTTCAATCACAGCAGTGCACTGACAAGTATAATCAGAAGGCAAATCAAGCACACATTAAATTTTACTTGTTTTGCATTTGTTCTCAAACGAAAAGCTTGACAAGCAACCTCTGCACTGAATATACACACAGTAGATTAAATCAATAAATAAACTTGAAAACATGCCTTTTATTTCTCAAAGTGAAAGGCAAATTTCAGCTATTTAAACCCTTTCTCGCTAATGAAAATGATAACCATTTAAAAAGGCATATATAGATAGCCTTTTTATTTTCTAGAAACTGCTTTAAGGGGGGATTATTTAATACGAGTCAATAATATTCTGTCCTATCAAAAGTTTGCTTTGGTTTTAATTTGAGCAGTTGAAATCTGGAGCATTTCATTTATACAGAATTAAAACAAGTATGTCAAATTTGCATTTCGTTTTTAAACATCTTGTTTATCTGAAGTTAGTGATGCATAATTAGGTTTAGTTATATATAAATTAGGTTTAAACATATTTTATCAAAAAATAAAACATCTGTCAGCAATACTATTAAAACTAAATATTCCCAATTTAACTAATTTTGCCTTTTTTACTGTTAAGTCTTTACTGCAGTGTCTAGAAATTCCTTTTACAACCAACCATCACAGTCTATCAGTTTATAGACATTATCTCCTTGGTGGTCCTTTTGCTCCAAGCCAACATTTTTGGACAATACTACTTGGAGTGCTCCTCAGCAAGTTTCTTTGCTTTGCTGAAGTGATAACTGGAACCCCAGGACACACTGGGAGACCTTTATTTGCATAACTGAAGTACCAGAAAACCCTTGTTCAGCCAAATATCACAATCATTCAATAGTCATTAAAGCCTTGGTGGTCCTTTAGGTCCTAGTCAATATTGTAAATATTGTAGCTTCAAAACTTTCATTAATTATGACTAGTGATGGGTGAATTTGGGGCATTTTGCTTCGCCGAAATACTTGCGAATTTTTTTTTTTTACGCCAGCATCCGTTTTTTTACGCCGGCGAATTTTCGCAGTGATTTTGCGACTTTATTTGCCGGCATCAAATTGCGGTAATTCGCCGCGAATTTGTGCCTGGCGAATAAATTCGCCCATCATTGATCATGACATATATATATATTTGCCCTATCTTTAGTTGCTTATAAACTTCATTTTAAATTTATAAGGAGGTCTGTGTAATTACCTAAATTTGTTCAAACCAACAAAACTGCCTTGAAGAACTAAAGATTTGGCTGGATAATGAAGAACAACATTACAAATCTACCTAAAATACTGTAGGTGATATCAATCTGTGTAAAGTGCAGTTATAAATCAGTCTGTATATAAAGTAGGAGGAATAGGGACTCTTTTTATGGAGTAAAAATTATGTTTAATGTCTTAATATGATTACAAATACATCTGCAAGGAAAATCATTTCTAGTCCTTATTCCTTAAAAAAGATTATAAACACTTGTTTTGGTTTGTGAGAGTGAACATAATTTAGTTTATAATTAATAATTAAATTAGAGGAACAGTTATCTGCAACAAAATGTAGGCCATTTGCAAGTGATAAGTACTCTGGATTTTGCAGAGATCTCAGCTAATTCATGAGTCCATAATTACTATCAAGCAATAGAGTGGAGGCTTTTCTGTATTTTTCCAGTATAATTGACTGTCTTTATTAAGCCCAACTCAGGTGAATGACTAAGCAACCCTCTTGCTCATTTCTATAAATAGCTAAGATTGTATGTGTCACTAACACATTTGTTATTTGGTTCCATAGAACAGTTATTAGTTACATAGTTAAATTGGGTTGAAAAAAGACAAAGTCCATCAAGTTCAACCCCTCCAAATGAAAACCCAGCATCCATACACACACCCCTCCCTACTTTTAATTAAAATTCTATATACCCATACCTATATTAACTATAGAGTTTAGTATCACAATAGCCTTTAATATTATGTCTGTCCAAAAAATCATCCAAGCCATTCTTAAAGGCATTAACTGAATCAGCCATCACAACATCACCCGGCAGTGCATTCCACAACCTCACTGTCCTTGCACATGCTTTAAACTGCATCCATTAATCTTTGTTGAAGGCTTCAAATCTGGTTATTAGTTCAACTATGTTTAAAACATAGCCTAATACAAAATTTACATATTCTAAAAACTTAATTTAAGAATAATGTTTTACACTAAAAAAATCCATAATTTATACTATTTAATAAATGTTGTCTACTGCTTATTTTTCCTGAACCTGATCTGTACAATATTCTGCCACTGTGCATAGTAACTACCATTAGCCCAGTAAAGGTACTCATGGGGGTACTGGACAGAAGTTTGAGGCAACTGTAAGACACAAACTTTACACTAGAAAGTGCCTTTGAGTGTCTGTGGCTTAGTAGCTCCTATTTTTGCATTGTTTAATACATGCAAGTGAGGGCTTGATAATGATTAAAAGGTGATAGCTGCCTATCTAATCAGGCCATTATTGCGAATCAGTGGCCAACACTGAGTTGATCAAATTTAAAGGTGCAAAAAACTCAAACCATGCAGATAAATAATAAGTAACTTACATAACAGATAAGCAAATGGTAACTGCATGCACGAGTTTGCTAGATCATGATATTTATAATTTTCCCAAGGGCATACTGTAAATTAAGTTGCAAAACAAGTTGCAAAGTTTACCGGCAATCCATAATTAGATCTCTGTGTGTTTATTTAAAATCAGTAATAAGGCACTGTAGAGTACATGGGGAGGCACAAAGGTTGAATTTCCAGGTTTTCAAAGTTTTTTAAAACTCCCATAAATTTTAAGTTCAACCAATCAAAATGTATTAATAAAATCTAACTTTCTCAGCTCGGACGAATTGAGTTGACCCAAAAACTCGTATTGAATTCAATTTGAATTAGAAAAACTTGATTAGAATTTAAGAAACTTGATGTAAGTGTCAGGAAGGCTGCAAACATCATCAAATTGATTCCTGGACCTCTCCCATTGGCTTATACAGCAATTCAGCAGGTTTAAGGTGGTGAATAGTCGAATTTGAGTTCTTATAGGGCCAGAGTATGATAAATATTGAAATTCGAATTAAAACTCAAATCAAGTTTGGATAAAATTGCAATTCAAATTTGAGAGTTTTGACTCTTTTTTTAAAAATTTGAATTCAAATTTTCACTTTGACCTGTAATAACTCCCAAGTAATTTGTAACACAGACATACTACACCTTTTGTAAAAATAACAAAGGTTAAAGAGATTCTGTCATGATTTTTATGGTATTGTTTTTATTACTAAATGACACTGTATACATTGCATGTAATTCATTCTACTATTTAAAATTGTATTCTTGAAGTAGGGATGGGCCAATCTGAGCTGTTTCGTTTCGCCAAAAATTTGCCGCCGGCGAATTGTCGCCACCGCCCATTAAAGTCTATGGGTGTCAAAGTCTACGTGCGTCTTTTTTTTTTTGATGCACGCCACCATACAAGTCTATGGGCGTCATTTCTGCAGCGAAACAAGGCGAAAAAATTCGCCCATCCCTATAATCTTGAGCCAATAACTGTATTTTATTTTAGTTGTAATATTGGTGTGTAGGTAGTCATTTTAGGTCATTTTAGCTGGTCATATGATTTCAGAAAGAGCCAGCACTTCCCTGTGGAACTTCTTTCTTCATTGTTCTGCTGATGGGCTGCTGGGATAGAAGGTGCAGAATGAAAAACATGGTGCTTTGTTTGTTTTTTTGCACTTTGCCCCATTATACCACCACCCAATCCCTACTCTACCCATTGCAACTGAACTTTAATATTCTTATATTTCACTCTTATCAATTAATTTCACTTGGTACAGGTAGGGTTAGTCACCAGGGCTGGTCTTGAGCATATCATGACATTGCCTTTTCTGCATCTGCAGTGTAACTGTCCATCCTACTAAAATGCAGTTGAATTAATTATTTTAAAAGGCAATTAAACATGCTTAGTGAATGTATCTATTCAGTGCACAGATGTAATTTACATTTTTGAAAGTGCTACTTGCATGTATTTTCATTTTACCAATGATACCATTATCAAAGTCTTTCATTATTTTTTATTTATTTATTTTATATTTTATATTTTCTTTATGTCTTGCAACTTACAGCAAAGTTCAACTAACTGGGTTATTGTTGAGCGCTTATATTGTTTTTCTTACAGTTTAGAAAAAATGCTAAACTTCTGTGTCACAGCCAGAGATTCTTGTCTGTGATGCCCCATTTTCTTAATAACATTATCAGTCAAATATAATATTTTCTTTGACAGGGAGCTAATTTGTAATAAACATTGACATGGGAACCCCACAGAGAAACCACTGTGATTTGAACTTCAGCATGACAACATTGTGTGACTATTTCCAGACTGAAATGATGTCTGTCCTTTTGAAAGCATAGAAGGGGACATTTGTAAAGCCTTTAGAACACTACATGATTAAGACTATCATTTTTATTCATACATACTTAATATATCTTATCATCTATTTGAAAAAAATAGCCAAATGAAATTGAGCTTTTGTCAGTTACTGTATTAAAGAAAACTCTCATCTGAATGTGAATCTGCACATTAAAATATGCCCATTGTTTGTAATGTTTTATTTGATTCACCTGTATATAATCAAAACCTTAGTTTTCTAGTAAAGATTAACAATAATATATGCTATATGTTGGTAGTCATCAGTATAATTATGATATAAGATGTTAATCAATGTTCAAGACGTAAGGGATCATTTATTCATTGAAGGACAGCGTACAATTCCCCATGTTTTTTTTGTAATTTAAACCCTGCTATTTAAAAAAATTGCCCTATGTCTTTGCACTCCAAAATGGTGTTCAGAAATTTTCACCGACCCCATGAATACAGTATTGCCTGTGTTCAGCATTACTGTATTCATGAGGGGCGGGTGTAACTGAGATGTCCAAGTTATTGAGCAGTATCAGGCCATGTGGCAGGTGGTAATTACAGGGCTGCCTTGTGTTTGTTTGGCACTGCACTCTGCATCTAGTGCTTGATTTACAACCCAGTGCTTGGTACAGATGTCAGCCAGACCCTGCACCATAGTCCTTTAGAATGAGCACTTAGGAGCAAATTTACTAAAGAGCTAACAGAAAGGTTAAGCACAAGAGAAGTTTTTCACCATTTCGTCAGGTAAATTTGTGCCCAGGCAAATTATTGTTAATCCGCAAATTTATCAAAATGTGAACTTTTCTATACGGTACCCTTTTTTTTGCCAAAGTCTATTTTGCCCAGGTTCTGGCTGGCGAATTGATAGGATGAAGCTACATCCTCAACATTATTATGTCAGTCACATCATATCTTGTATTCCAAAAAAGTTGTTACTGTTAAATATATGTTATTTAGATCTCTTTTGGTTTTATATGGCATCCTTGGACATTTTAATAATATGTGGCCACTTCCAGCAATTTCACCAACATCACTAATATAACATACATATGATTTTTATGTTCCCACCATATTTAAATTGAGGTACGCATAATTACCGGTATGTTTTCAGTTTCGCTAGGAAGAAAGAAATGCTAGAGAAAATTTGAAACGTTCAGGCCTGTGAAAGTATGCCAGCATTCATTTGCCGAGATGAAGTTTCACATTTTGATAAATATACGTATTTTAGAACTGAAAGTTCAGACGTAAGTAAATCTGCCCCACAGGGGTAGATTTACTTAGGGTCGAATATCGAGGGTTAATTAACCCTCGATATTCAACCGTCGAAGTAAAATCCTTTCGACTTCGAATATCGAAGTCGAAGGATTTAATGCTATTCGTTAGCCTACGGGGAAGGTCCCCATAGGCTTTCCTAGCTTTTTTTGACCGTAGGAAAAATTGAACGATTCGAAGGATTTTAATCCATTGATCGAACAAAAAAAGCTAGGAAAGCCTATGGGGACCTTCCCCATAGGCTAACATTGATGCTCGGTTGGTTTTAAGTGACGAAGTAGGTGGTTGAAGTTTTTTTTAAAGAGACAGTACTTCGACTATGGAATGGTCGAATAGTCTAATGAATTTTAGTTTGAATCGTTAGATTCAAAGTCGAAGTCGTAGTCGAAGGTCGAAGTAGCCAATTCGATGGTCGAAGTAGCCAAAAAAACGTTCGAAATTCGAAGTATTTTTTATTCTATTCCTTCACTCGAGCTAAGTAAATGTGCCCCTTAGTGTCATCCATTAGTACTCTAGTACCAAGATTTCTGTAAATTACCCATATAGTTTTAATTAAGTGCCTATTTAAATAAAGTGTGTATGCGCCTATTGGTTAATGTAAGACAAAGCACAGATCAAGGTGTAAAGTTCAAAATAAAGGTGCTAACCAACCTGGTATTTCACGATTGCATCCTGCCCGACACTTGGCACCAGCACAAGGACTGTGCTACCCCCATAAATACAGCTCTGCTACAATTTGGCAGTGCTGTATTCATGAGGGGGGGCACTAGAGTGGAGTCATATAGGATTGCGAATTTTAATTGTGCATTGCGAATTTGTAATTGCATACTGAAGTTCTTAAAGGTTTAGTAATCTTTTGGAGCAAACATAACTTTTTCCATAAGAAGTTTTATTACAGTCACTGCACACTGGCACAAACTATAAAATTCACAAACCTTCTTCCACTGTCGGAAGTGGTCACTAAACAGTTTCCGGGTTATATATTAAATTTGCGCAAAGGAAAATTTGTGCATACAAAGGTATAATTTATTGCATTGTGAATATTTTTTATTACATTCTCCCACGTATGTATTAAAACAGATGTGCAGAGAAAGGTATTTGAAAACTAAGTAAGCTTACATTTTACTCTCCATTTCTGGTAAAGTAAATGCAGTATAAACATTAGCTATAAACAGGCTTTATTATTAATCTCCTTAAATCAACTACTGTAATAATCAGTTAAAAAGTTGCCACATCTGCTGATGTTTGGTATAAAAGGAGATATTTGAGTTCTCAAGAAGATCTGTTGGAACAATTTCCTCCTTTGTGTTACAGCAAAAATGATTGTGACTACTTCTCCCAATACAATTCAATGTGCCCCACACATCTCATTTGCATTGCTCAATACCTTTCCTGACATGTTCCACAGAACTAGACAAACACATAATTTATATTATCTTGTGAGAGTTAAACACTTAGCAAACTGAAAAAAATAAATATTTATTGTATCAACTTTAGCTGATATGAGACTTTGAAAAATGAAATATTAAGTAGACTCCAACAAAAGCAAAAATAAAAATCAACACTGTCCTCTTTATTAATTGATTATATAGATGTTTTGCTTTTGTGACCTATTTGTTGATTTGGTTTGCATGGTTTGGTTTGGTTTGGTTTTGCATCTTATGCACACTGGAACTTTTTGTACAAATTGAAAACAAACTCGGAAAAGTGAAACTGAGTGAGAAAATCTGTATTTTTCCAGTAACATTTGCTTTTAATACTGGTAGGAGTGACATTGATGTGCTAGGAATAACACGTGTATAAGAGTAGCATGTGGTTAAACTGGTGCACCAAGGCAAACAAAGAAATTACTTCAAAAAAATAGCATGACTATATGAAAATTTTACATCTGCAGATATAAATTATTGTTTGCAATTGTAATAGCATTTCTACTTTCACTGGATGTACTGGTGGGTCAATAACTATTCCTACTATAATATGAATGATCTGTGAAATTCTATGTAGGAACAATGACATAAAAAGACAAGAGGACTCACTTTATAAATAGTATAATTTACAAACCATAAAATGTGTAAACCATGCTTTAATTTTACTAAAACACTTAAAAATGGGAAAAAAGCAAAACCAGGTAGGTTTGTTTTGTCATCCACATGGATTTATGCTATAATAAACATAAAGTTCAACGTACCTTATAGGGGATATTTTCAAGGCATGTGTATGATCTCCCTGTGCTTGCATGTGTTTCCACTGGGTTTAGTACCACATGACATATACAGGCAGATTCATTGGCTCCTTATAAAATTGTTCATGATGTGTTTATGTATAATATAATAGGACCTTATATTGTAAGCTCCACTGGTGCAGGAACTGATATGAATTCATCTATTTATTACATTTCAGATTCTTTATTCTTAAAAAAAAACTTGAAAACTCACCTTGATTGTGTAATTATTTATTTTATTTATTATTTATTTTGTAATCCATTGTTTAAAAATGGAAAAACATTCAAAAAGTTCAAACTGAAAATATCTCTTGAACTTTGCTAGGGCAACTCCCACTGACTTCTACATGAACTTGACTTTTAGATTCTGAATTTACTGAACGTTAATAAATAGGCCCATTCATTTTTCCTTCCTAACCAGTGCGTTTATAGTACTTCTATAGATTGATTAGTGCCTCCCCATTAATGACATTCAGTACTCTAGAGTTTTGTTTACTTTACTGATGGCTTTTTATTTTGTAGTGTGCAGGTCCTATACGTTGGCACAATTTTTCAGCGGTATATGAGTATATATAGATTATCATTTTCCTTTATATAGTGCCAACATATTCTGCAGTGCCTTACAGAGATTTTACATCAGTACTTGACCCAAATATCATCCTAACACGTGTGCACACACTATAGTCAACTTTATGAAGAGCCAACAAACAAAAATGGTCATACTCCATGCAGAAAGCCACTGCAATCAAATGGAATCACACATAGGACCTTAAAGGGATTCTGTCACGATTTTTATGATGTCATTTTTGTTTCTAAATTACACTGTATACACTGCAAATAATTCACTCTACAATATAAAATCTCATTCCTGAGCTAGCAAGTTTATTTTTTTTAGTTGTAATATTGGTGTGTAGGCAGTCATGTCAGGTCATTTTGGCATGTGCTTTTAGAAAGAGCCAGCACTTTAGGATGGAACTGCTTTCTGTCAGGCTGTTGTTTCTCCTACTCAATGTAACTGAATGTGTTGCAGTGGGACCTGGATTTTTCTTATTGAGTGCTGTTTGTAGATCAACCTGGGAGCTGCTATCTGGTTACCTTCCCATTGTTTTGTTGTTAGGCTGCTGGTGAGGGAAAGGGAGGGAGTGATATCACTCCAACTTGCAGTACAACAGTAAAGAGTGACTGAAGTTGATCAGAGCACAAGTCACATGATTGGGGCACAGGGGAAACTGACAATATGTCTAGCCCCATGTCAGATTTCAAAATGAAATATAAAAAAAATCTGTTTGAGAAACGATTTCAGTGCAGAATTCTGCTGGAGCAGCACTATTTACTGATGTGTTTTGAAAAAAACATGTTTTCCCATGACAGTATCCCTTTAATGCTGCAAGGTAGCAGTGCTAGCCAATGCCCCGTATTGCCCCAAATTAAAAAGCAATGTTTAGCTCTGGAAAGGTTCTGGAACTGAGCTGAAACATTATTAATTTAATATATATATATATATATATATATATATATATATATATATATATATATATATATATATATATATATATATATATAAAAGACTCCAAAATCCGCACACGCTATCTGCTGTTAAGTAAATGTTGGGTGCTGTGCTGTAGTTGAACGTTGTACAGGACCAGAGAGTAGCACACACACCGTATCTTCTTTACTCCAAAAAGAAGATATCTTGATAAAGGTTGTAGAATACAACCGAAACGTCGATGTATAACCGATGTAAATGCTTTTTGTATTCTAAATAAATCCTTTGGAGTAAAGAAGATACGGTGTGCGTGCTACTCTCTGGTCCTATATATATATATATATATATATATATATATATATATATATATATATATATATATATATATATATATATATATATATATATATATATATATATATATATATATATATATATATATATATATATAGACAAATGCAAGATTCCTCTGCACTCAACCCATTATCAATATATTTAAGACAGAGACATTTTGTGCATACTGCTACTGAAAAATGCCTTACCCTTTAAACAAAACAGGGATTGTTTGTCCATATATTGCAATATATTTAAGCTGGCCAACTACGTCAAAGTCATCCCATATCTGGCCAGTCCTATGCTCAATTTTCATCTGATTCATTAAGAATTCTATGGTTTAATTATACATTTTATAAAAGGGACGAATACGTTTTACCTGCAACTTACTAGCTGCTTTCAAAGTAAAACTCCCAAACTTGGCTGCCCTTTTATTAGACACCAGTGGGATCACCTGACTATAGTTGGAGAGGTATATATATCATCCATCCCTATACATCTAGGCCTATATATATAAAGCACATTTACTAAATAAAAATATTATATAGAACCTTACATTTGGGATGATAAAACAATAATTTGTTGTTGAGAAGAAAGGCCGCTCATATGACAATAAGTTTTCATCAGCTGATGTCTTTGACAGAGCATCCCAGTGTTCCTGTCACCCTTCTTTGCTGTAAACAAACCACTGATGAGACAATGACAATAATTACCAGAAGCCTTAACAGTACAAAAAGACTCCTTTATTTTTCAGCAAGCTCAATGATTGCCAAGCAGTGCATATTGAGAAAGAACATTGTAATATCAAATATCTGTTCATCAAATGAAAGGATTTCAGTAGCCCTCAAACAATTAAAATCACGATTGTTATAGAATAAACTTACAGTTTTTCATCTTACTGTTGAAAGAGAAAATACAGATAATGATGGTATTTATAAAAGATGACATCATTTATCTATGTACATGTAAGCTCAGAGTTTCTAGTTGAAAACCTAATATAAATTTTGCATTATGAAAGCAAACATAATTCTAAGCAACTTTTCAGTATATATTATTTGCATTTCTTATTATATTGAAGCCATTTGTAAATGTAATATGTATTGAAAATAGCATCTTGCTTTCCTTGCTGTTCTCTGCTATTTTCTGCACTGCTGGTCCTGACTACAGGGTTCATATATGACATGATAAAATGTCACTAAATTCATATATTGACGTCATTCCTTAAAGGAGAAGGAAAGCTACGGAGGCATTTTATTGCCAATAGATTAGCTGCAATAGTGCAAGCTAAAATGCTATATTTATTCTGTAGAATGTTTTACCATACCTGAGTAAAAAGCTCTAGAAACTCTCTGTTTGTTTAGGATAGGAGCTGCAGTATTAACGTGGTGTGACATCACTTCCTGCCTGAGTCTCTCCCTGCTCTGGGCTCAGATTACAGTAGAGAAGGGAGGGGAGGGGGAAGAGGAGCAAACTGAGCATGCTCTTGCCCAGGGCAATGAGGTTTAAGCTGAAGGCAGGAAGTCTGATACAGAAGCCCATGTGTACACAACAGAAGGAAAGAAATGCACTGTTTCTTTTGACAGGGGCCTCAGAGCAGCACTACTTTGGGGATTTACTGGTATATTTAGATGGACCTTTCTGATAAGGCTTTCTTAGTTTTAACCTTTCCTTCTCCTTTAAAGTTCCCTCCATCCAAAGCTTCTGCATGCAATTCTGTATAGCCACATTCTGTGCTTGTGCTTCCATCTTGCCTCCTGCCGTGAATCACATATAAGTGCGTGTATTGATGCAGGGAAACCCTGGACCTACAACCAAACCTTCTAGCTAGAGGTAACTGCAGGGTTTCCACAGTGGCCTGAATCCATGTGTGCAGCAGTTGCAACAATTTGTTTCAAAATGCAAGTGCAACTATGCATATTGTGATGCATTAAATGCAACCCCTTCTAGCACTCACAATTATGCTGGAATTTTGGGGGAAAATGCATCCAAAATTGCACTTTGCGCAGGGCACTGGCATAAATAAATAACATTTTACCTTTACCATTGAAATATTATTGCAGTAGTTAGCTAAGACTCCATTTCTTTGCAATGTCTTGCATTCCTCTTGCATGTTTCTATTTACAGGTAGGGATGTCGCGGACTGTTCGGCGGCGAACTTGTTTCGCGCGAACATCGGCTGTTCGCGTCCGCCGCAAGTTCGCGAACATCGCGCGACGTTCGCCAATAGGCGTTCGCGTCAAAATCGTTCGACCATTCGACCATTCAATCGCTAAAATCGAATGATTTTCGTTCGATTCGAACGAAAATCGTTCGATCGAACGATTAAAATCCTTCGATCGTTCGAATCGAACGATTTTCGGATGTTCGAAGTTCGCAAACTGTTCGCGAACTGTTCGCATTTTTTGCCGGTGTTCGCGAACGGCGTTCGCGAACACATTATCGGTGGTTCGCTACATCCCTATTTACAGGTCTGTAAATAACTGAACATACAAAGCACTGTGGGAACTGAAGGCTTGGTGGGGGGAGATGACTACTGCAACATTGTTTTGATGGTGCATATAGTCAGAATTCACAATGCTGAGATTAGCAAAGGACTAGTAGAAAAAAACTTTTATTAACAATTAGATTTGCAAAACAATTTGTAAATAATGTTTATTGGAAAGTTGCTTAGAATTACATTTGATTAAGTTATGCATAGTTATGCATATCTCAAAATTTTAGGGATACACATATGTAAAAGCTCTTGGAAGGGAAAAGGAGTAGAAGGGCTAAATGGAGTGAAAGAATTAGGAAAGGGAAGGGGTATTGTTGAGGGATGGGAGGGATACTGGTTTGTATTTATCATATTTAGTGATGGGCAAAATTTTTAGCCAGGTTTCAAAGTTAAAAAACACCCATACACTCCAATGTATTATTTATTGAAAAGTCATTGCAACAAAAAAGTCACTGCAGGCTGCAAAAAAAGCCCATTAACTTCAATGTGTTTTGCAAATTTTCCATATTTTGTGAATTTTTGGTAAAATGGGGCAGATTCACCCATTAATCATTATATTAGGAAAGTGGACAGAGAAAGAAGCATTTTATTAGAACAGATGTTGAAAATGATAGAGAAAAAAGAAGGACAGGGAAACAGGAAGCTTTACCCCATACTCCCTTTCACTTTTTTATTACCATCCATCAGATTGTGGTTTATAACAGGTGTCTAGGTTTTTAATAAGAATAAGAGTACACACACACACACACACACACACACACACACACACACACTCACAATGAAGGGCTTTATAAAAGAAAGAATGACATAGAAATTAACTTGAGTAAAGTCTGAACTTGATATTTTTTCATAATTCCCTTTTAAGACCTTCAGTCAGCATGGGGCTGATGATGAGTAATTAGACCGATTTGCTGCATCTGCATAAGGAAAGATCAAGATTCCTAAACAAGAGGCCTCAAACTTTGAATATCTGCAATTAATTTGTATTTTTTTTAATTCAAGTGAGAACCAACATGCTCCAACAGACCCAAATGTGTTTGTGTATATATATATATATATATATATATATATATATATATATATATACATCTGGTGATGTCCATGAGTTCAAGACTTCAGGCTGTCATTGCCAGCAAAGAGTTTTCAACCAAGTATTAGAAATGAACATTTTATTTTCAGTTTTTTAATTTGTCCAATTACTTTTGAGCCCCTGAAATGAAGTGATTGTGTTAAAAAAACGGTTTAAGTTACTCACATTTGTATGTAATCTTTTTGTTCAACCCACTGAATTAAAGTTGAAAGTCTGCAGTTCAACTGCATCTGAGTTGTTTCATTTTAAACTCGTTGTGGTAATGTACAAAAATTAGAAAAAAAATTGTCTCTGTCCAAAGAAATATGGGCCTAACTGTATGTATGTATATATATATATATATATATATATATATATATATATATATATATATATATACAGTATTCATAGCACTATGAATATAAAATATTCAATTAACTATGATGTTTATATTTGGATTATGAAGCCTTTCTATCTCAGCATGTGCAACAGTACAATGTCCTATTTCATCCAATTAGCAAATGAACCCTGTGTCACAAGTAGGATTAGCAGATCTCAGTATTACTTAAAAATAGATTATTGCTAATCCACAAATTCACGAATCCTACCTTATTTTGTTAATTGTTTTTAACCACATATTACATTCAGATGTCAAATTAGAGCATTAGTGTACCTGGAGGGTGCAGAGAACTTTTTTATGAATATTTTATCTTTTAATTCAAGTCTTTTTATGTGTGAAGCTACTTGGCTTCTATATAAGATTCAATTTTACTAAACCAAACTTGATCTAATAAAAGATTAAAGGACAGAACTAATTACAAGGGAATAAACATCAAGGGATTAATTTACTAATGTTCGTATTTTGTTTGTTTTACTGAATCGTCTCTTTTAGCACTAAAAAATCGTGGCTTATAGTTTAAACCACCAAAACGTAATAAAATACGAAAAACCGCGAATTCAAATTTTCACCTGCTAAATCCTGTCATGGTCATGCAGAAATCAATGAGATTTGTTTTTTTCCAACTGTAGAATCTTTCTTTAATTTGAGCTTTTAGAGGTTTGGTGATTTGTTTTAGTTTGTAATTTCCACACAAATTTTGAGGATTTTGAGGTTTCATATTAGTATTCAGATTAGTTCTGCATCATGTTTTTTATATTAGGCTGTTTTAATAAATTACGTGGCATTCATGTTTTTATGAAGAAATTAGTTTAATTGTGGTTTTTAAAACCTCCAAAATGAGAATGTTGATAAAAGGGCCTCTAAATTGAAAAAACAAACCCATTTTTGGGATGATGGCACCACTTTAAATGTTTTAACAAATGCAGGATTACCTAATAATTCTTTCCAGTGATGTAGAATGAAATGTGTTTTTATTTTAACTGGCACAATGGGAACATTAAGTTAATAATTAATGATAATTTTTTATATTATTTTCCTGTTATTTCCCAAATTACTATTACAGTACAGCTATGAATATGAGGGCTTGTTTGAAATTGCTAAACACAGTTGCAATCACCAAGGCTAATTGTTGTGTGAATATATGCCATTCATTGGGGGAAAACCAATGTAAAGTTCCCAGTGAGGCCCTAATTAATGTGTAATATAAATATATAGAAGTCAACTTTCCACTATTTTGTGTCCCTAAACTGGATTTTCTGTGGGGCACAGTCAGGGTCGGACTGGGGGGCTTGGGGCCCACCGGGGCTACTGCCCCAGGGCCCCCCTCGCCTCTTCCGAGCACCGTGTCGCGTTTGTCCATAGGCGCACACGGTGCCGGGTTTCCAAGTATGCGTGCAGCGTGACGTCAGTGCGCACGTGCACGGCGGCCCATCAGTGCGCACATGCTAAATTTTTATTTCACCGCAACCCCCGACAAAGAGGGGTCGCGCCATTCAGAAGCGGATCTGGGCTGGCGGGGCCCACAAGAGCCTGGGGCCCACCAGTTTTTTTCCCGGTTTCCCTCTGGCCTAGTCCGACACTGGGCGCTGTAATATCTAGTTATGCCACTGCCATTAATGCCACTACTGCTTCTAAAGTGGAGTGCCTTCTTGCCCTTTCTTGGAGACACTAACTCCATCCTGCCCTCTATTGTGAATCACATGTAGTGCACCCAGTGACACAGGAAAACCTGGAGCTACACCACCTTGAAGGTGTCAATAGCTCCAGTGTTCCCCCAGAGGCCTGTGTCAATTGTGCCTAAAGAATTGGGTGCATACTGATGTAGAGCACCAGAAATCTGGAGACCAAAAAATTTAACCACAACTGGGTCTAATTTACATTTAAGCATTACTCTGAAATTATGGGGGATATGCTGAATTGTGGGTAAAAAAAACATGACTTGCATCCTATTTATTATCTGGAATCCTGCTATCATGAAATCTCTCAAAGAATGCAATGCCATTTTCTATAGCCTATCCCTATTTGGACAGACAAGTCTTAACTTTGGACAATTTTTTGTTGTTGCTGTTTTCTGTAATACAACACTTCTACTTGAGGTTACTCAAACTATTATGAACCTGTATTTTTGGAAGAAAAAGATCCTGCTGGGGTTTTTACATGATTACTTTTTTTAGCTGTAGTGGTAGTAAATGGTACATTATCCGGAAACCCATTATCCAAGAAGCTCTGAATTATGAGTAGGCTATCTCCCACAGACTACTTTTAATGAAAAAATTCACATTTTATATATTTTTAAAAATGATTTTCTTATTCTCTGTAATAATAAAACAGTACCTTATACGTGATAATAACTAGGATATAATGTATTGTTATAAGAGGTAAAACAATACAATTGGGTTGTTGAAATAATTTTTTAGTGGACAAAGTATGGAGATTTAAATTACTGAAAGATCCTTTATCCAGAAAACACCTGGTCCCAGGCATTCTGGATGACAGGTCCCATACCTGTACTTCACATTGTGGAAAGGTCCCTTATCCTTGAAACCCTGAATGCCAAGAATGCTGGATAATAAATATCATACCTCTATACAGTGTGAAAATACTGTTCTGTTTACTTTTATATATTCTTTATAATAAAAAGGATATATAAGAACAATTTATAAGCAGAGGCAAAATATATATTTAGACTGCAGCAGCCATAAGGACTATGATCTTAGATATAATTTATAAGAATCATGTTACTCTGCTAAACTGTTTCTGCTACACTAATTATATTTGTAAATACATTTATTCTATTCTAGAAAGGTTTAACATTTACTGTAGCTGTCACTGATAATTAATAACATGCTACTCTGCAAACCAAATTGGCCGTTTCTCCAGCATCCAGAGAGCTCTCTGCTTTGAGTGCATTCACTGACCTTGACTTGAAGTTAACGATCAATAACCAGTTGATTAGCTGCTTATTTTCTCATAATAATATACCTTAAAGAGCATTGCAGCCATATCTAGAGGTTGAAGGTCAATGCCACCTTTTACCTGTGTTACTTTCTATAAACAGAATTAGCTTACCCCATTAGAATATTACTGATGTATTTGCTCAGCCATCAATATAGATTTTCTTACAGCATCTTTGCACCACAAGTTGTTTTTTTACTTAATTCAAGGTTGTCTGAGAGGAAAATTTGCCAACATTTTAATAGCAAGCCTTTCAACAGACCTTTGCTCCTAATGGAAATGTGGCTTATAATGTAATTTTTCACAATGATTATATATATATATATATATATATATATATATATATATATATATATATATATATATATATATATATATATATATATATATATATACACACACACACACACAGAAATGTCAGTGATTAGTTATTGTTCCAATATACTTTCAACAGACCTTTTTGCATTTCAGGTGTTATAGAGTCTTATATTATTTTGGTAGAGTACAGGTATGGGACCTGTTATCGAGAATGCTTGGGACCTGTGGTTTTCCGTATATGGAATGGATCTCCATACTTTGTCTACTAAAAATAATTTAAACATTAAATAAACCCAATATGATTATTTTGCCCCTAATAAGAATTAATTATATCTTAGTTGGGATCCAGTACAAGGTACTGTTTTATTACTGAGAAAAAGGAAATTATTTTTAAAAATTTGGATTATTTAAATAAAATGGAGTCTAAGGGAGGTGGCCACCCCGAGCTTTCTGGATAACAAGTTTCTGGATAATGGATCACAAACCTGTATGATGACATAAGACACAAAACAGAAGCAGAACACAAATATGGCAAAACATAAGATATTCAAACCCTGAAACCCTGAACATTTGAAGAAAAGGTACTAACGACCCTAGTTTAGCATTAACGTTATAACGCTTACTAACTCCTTTCATATATTTATACAGCTTTAAAATTTTTCCATTAAATTTGATATGTCAAAATCATTTATGTGATAGAGCAATAGATATGTATTTTATGTTGCAAAATCTTACTGACATCCCATTATTTCATTGGTATTTAATAGTGGGAGAATATTGATGCTTTTTTCATTCCAAAATATAAAATCACTACCTAAAGAATAGAATTTCGACAGACTTGAGCCAACACATTTTAATGATGTTTTGATCTATGTCAGTAATTGGTCTATGTTTTGGTCTATGTTAGTAATAGAATGAAATCTAGAGGTTTTGTTAATAGACAAAGGTGGGAAAACCATAAATCTGCAATATTCTACAGGTTTTACTTCAGTACTTTGATGCTTTATAAATAGAACCCAGAGTTTTACAAAGAATGTTTAATCTTTCACATCGGACCTTGCCTCAGTGAAGCTTATAATCTCATTTCCCAATCACATGCACATGCATTAGGGTGAGTTTTATCAGTTAAGTTAAAGTGGCAGTTCCCCTTGAGAATTACCTTTTAGTATGATGTTGATGATGGAATTCTAAAATAATTTGCAGTTGATAATTATTATTTATTTTTTGACAGTTTCATATAAACATATGTTTAAACTGGAGTGGATGCCCAATTTTTTTTCATAGAAATTTTCTAGCTTTTTTGATATCAATTATTTGTAACCTAAAAACTGTGCTGCCAGTAGTGCATTTTAAGCTGTTGACTTTTGTTGGATTCAGACAGTTAGAGTAGAGATGATCTATCAACGATTCATGGCATAAGTGTGTTAGCATCAACAATATTTTGGCAGATTCAATATCTGTTTTTTCTACATAAAATATAATGAAAGGCTCTGATTTAACTTACAAATTAAGAACCTATAATACAAGAAACACCACATATATGTATTCATTTCGTTTTAGCCCATTCGCACCAATTAGACCATAATACATTCATTTATATGTATATATGTACATTTAGGGGGTTGTTTTTCAAAGTGCGGATTTTTTCACAATCAAGTTTTTTCCCGCAGAAGAAATTTTTGAAAAAATTTCAGTCGTTATAAAAAAAATAGTGAGAACTTTTCAGATTTTGATAAATAACCTCCTTAATATCTGGGGATCGGAAGCATTTGGGATGAGCGTTGAACTATTGCTACTCTTTTATATTATAAAAAAGGCATTTTTAAATAAAATACACATTATTTAAGTTACTGCCAAGCTGACTAATGAGACATAATTAAAATGACAAAAGGTATTTCACATGTCTTGTGTCTATATCTGTAAAGATTCTGCGAAAATTATTGCTGTAATTGTTTACAGTTAGGGATGTAGCGAATCGCCGATAATGTGTTCGCGAACGCCGTTCGCGAACACCGGCAAAAAATGCGAACAGTTCGCGAACAGTTCGCGAACTTCGAACATCCGAAAATCGTTCGATTCGAACGATCGAAGGATTTTAATCGTTCGATCGAACGATTTTCGTTCGAATCGAACGAAAATCGTTCGATTTTAGCGACCGAATGGTCGAATGGTCGAACGATTTTGACGCGAACGCCTATTGGCGAACGTCGCGCGACGTTCGCGAACTTGCGGCGGACGCGAACAGCCGATGTTCGCGCGAACAAGTTCGCCGCAGAACAGTCCGCGACATCCCTATTTACAGTTAATTAATAACAGCTTGGATGTGGCCACTTGCAGCTTTTAATTGATATTTGTTATTCTTTTGTTTCAAGTACTTCATATATGGCAGATATTGCTGCATTAAACTGATTGCTACATATATTAACAGACTTACGTTTTACTTTAGTATATCATCATTAGCATTACAATACTTGGAGGCCATTTTGTACTCAAGGCTCATTTCCAAATGGAAAAATAGCAATATTTTCTGGTATATCGGATTTTGCACTGCATGTAATCAAAGTATCTAATTTGTTTGCTATTAACATGATCTATGTTACATTCTTATTATGAACCACAAATTCTTCATGTAACCATTTTAATTATATGTGCAAACATCAAATGTAGCCCCACAATTCCTAGTACCTGGGCTACAGCATTGAGACAGGATGCTTTAAGAGTAAGAGATGGCAAGAGGGCTGTGACTATAAAAATGTCACTGGTGAAGCAGGCTAGTCATGTGCAAGAGTAAACATCCAAAACATTAAACAGCACCCAACGTGGCCTTTGTTGGACATGCAACCAACCTGTACCCACATATTCTTGCTCTGTATGCTACTTCTGTGCGCACCTCTGGTTAAAAGACAGGAATCCTTCGACTTTGTACAAATATTTTGGATTTGATGCCCTTAAAACCACAAAGTTGGAGTACTTTTTTATTCAGATTTTTATAACCCTCTGGGTTTAATAAATTCCAAAAAAAAAAAATTGGCATTCGAACTTTAAAGGGCATGTAAAGTCTAAAATAGAATAAGGCTAGAAATGCTGTATTTTGTATACTAAATATAAACATGAACTTACTGCACCACAAGCCTAATCAAACAAATAATTTATGCTTTCAAAGTTGGCTACAGGGGGTCACCATCTTGTAACTTTGTTAAACATCTTTGCAAGACTAAGACTGTGCACATGCTCAGTGTGGTCTGAGCTGCTTAGGGATCGTCATAAACAAAGCTGCTTGAGTTCTGCATGGCTGGTAAGTAAGGTGGGGGCTCCCCCTGCTGTTCATAAGTATGATTGTTTCCCTGCTCAGCAGTTAGGGACCGTCTGACAATTCCTATCCACAGCAGTAAATGAAGGGAGAATTTCACTGCATACAGTCAGGCTTCTTATAAAAACGGTACACATTTTTTAATCAAAGTATATTAGATATAGGTTTCTTTTTCATTAAAGAAAGTAAAAATGGGATTTTTTGTTTTTTGCCTTTACATGCCCTTTAATAAATAACCCCCTAAATGTAATTTATATTGTTATTAAATTTATTAAATGATACTAACTATTTGTCTGTGCAGCTTCAAAGTATGACACATTTACATGGACAAGATATTAACAGCAAATTAAGCTGTTGGTATTATATTTTATGTAGGATCTTAACTACAGTTATTCACAAAGGAACATTTTGAATTGAAGGAAAAAATTCCAAGGTGACAGTAAGAAGTGTAATGCTCATTTTTATTACTCCCTCTTATTGCGTTTATCAAACCATCAGTCTAAATAAGGCTAATAAAAGTCTGATCAGTTTATCCTTTTGGCTTTATAAATGATATAGTGTCAGTGTATTGCTATAATAAATGGTTACATGAAATATCATTAACTTTTAACTCAAATAAGTGTCCTATTGATACAGACCATGTAACAGAATGTATTATCATTCTTCTTAGATTAAGGTAAGCCCCAAGACTTGTAGTGGGGCTGAGAAAATCCATAACAACTGGCTAAATAATAGCCAGAAGACTACTGGAGATATTGATTAGCTTTCCAGTACATTTAGGTCTTAATAGTGGAGAAGGGCTCAAGTACAGTTTTAGTGCTGTATTGCCAGAATCAAGCAAACAAGCAGCCTAATTTAACAGACCTTTGATTGATTTCACTCAAAAGAATTATAGGTAATTTGCTTTTTAAAGCTGTAAGCAGCAGTAAGTATACTAGCTGTGCACTTGCTTAGAATAATTGACATGATGAATCATGCAAAGCAACATTATATTTGGTTAGAGAAAAATTATTCATGATATAATTTTCTCGAGCTATGTACTATATAGTGTCTGAAATCAAGGTATATTGATGTGAGCGACAATTTTTATATGCGCAACTATTTGGTCCAAATGCATTAAACTATTTTGACACCCTGCAATTCTTTTTGACATGGCAGATTTTTCTCTGGCAAATTGCGGCAAAACATGGAAATTTGCTGCAAATTTATCTGCTGAATTTATTCACCCATCACTACTGAAGAGCATACCTCAGGGGATTTCCACTAGGAAAAATAAAACACACACAGTTTGCAAAAGAACAAATATAAATTTTATATAAACTGTATTTAGTAACTGTAAATGCAAATCACACAATATCACTTTTATTCTGGGGAACCTGTGTGGTCTATCAACCACTGGCACAGTCTTTCAATACCACAGACCCACACTCCACACCGGGTGGATAAATGTAGAATAAATCTGGTCAGTTCAATGTCCCTTCCCCAAGAGCTCTTATGTCCCCAGGTAGTGCTACCTACCCCAAGGTACCTTTCCCTTTGAAAGTAGTAGTCTCTCCCACGTGGCAGGTACACGAGCAAGACCTGTCCTCACCATGGGGAAACAGACAGTGGCCAAAATATCCACAGGCAGGAGATAGAAACTGGCTCTACCTGATGCTCAAATACTTTATCAAAGCAGAGCAAAATGCAGCCCTTTCCTTCTCCCTGGAAAATCCTTTCAAGCAGCACTGTCACACTCCAAAGATCTGAATCTCTCTGGCTGCTGCAGCAGGCGTTTGTTTATAAACTCTGTTGGAAACCTTGTACATTCGGCTCCAAAGTCAGGCACTCCCCCTCTCCCAAAGATGTACTGGGGTGCCCAGCCAATTGGATGGCTCTTCAGTTTGTAACTGGGCTGGATGATGTCACAGATAGGGTTGGGCAAATTTGAGCCATTTCGCTTTGCCAAAAATTTGCCGCCAGCAAAATGTCGCCGACGTCCATTAAAGTCTATGGGCGTCAAAATTTTTTTTTGACGCGCGCCACCATACAAGTCTAGGGGTTTCATTCTCACAGTGAAACAAAGCAAAAAAATTCGCCAACCCTAGTCAAAGACAGAAAAACAGGGGAAATATTTATCTAACCCATACATGTAAATTGCAGGTCCTTCAGTGTCAATATGAAATAGTTCAGACGTCTTTGCTTGTCAGATCATGTTATGAGTTCTTTATCCATAATAACAAACTTTACTTGAAGACCAAAACTTTTTCACCAGTTTAGTACTATTTGGAATACTATCTATAACTGCAGATTTTTAACACACCACCACTATGTTTTCCCTATCATGTATTGGGCTGCTAAACTACTAAAAGCATTTTGAGCTGGAATGCTATTCTCCTCTATTGGCTTAATAATGGTGGTCAAGAACAGCTGTAAAATACAAATAATCCTACTGCCGATATTATAGCTAACTGTGCCTTTATCCTTACTGACAATAGCTGATGGGGCTTAAGAAATCTAGAAGTTACTATGTTTATGCTACATGCTACATGACATGGCACACATCCTCTCCATATGAAGTTTGCAGCTGTTTTTGCACATATGTTAAAAATATGTATAAAATATGTATAAAATCATTAGTAATCTAATCAACTTTTTTTCTAATACAAAGGAAGGCTTTGTGTGTCCCCATTTTCAGCTCATTAATATCAATGTGGCTATTTTCTGCCTAGACTTCTCCATTTTTTCTGTGATATCCAGTGCTGACTCTGGATCTATAAAGTATTTAGAATTTAAAACTGTGTTTGGGTGCACATTCGCATAAGAACTTCTATTTAGCATTCACATATTTATTTAGTTGATATTGTATATTACTGTGGTATAAAGTACAAATCAATCTTGTAACATTTTGTTCAAGCACTTCAATTAGAACTCAGTTAGTAACCACGGTGAGCTTGTTTGGCACAGTGTTCTACTGGTGCTTAAACTGGACTCTTCAATTATCAAACCGAATGCTTGCCAAAAACCACAAGACCAATTTAAAAGTAGAATTTGTAGAGAATCTCAGCCTTCTCTAGTACACATAAATAGACAATTACTTTTAATATGCATGCCACTCAGTAAAAAGCTTTGCAAACAATCTGTTTCGTATAAAAAAGTTGTTTTGTTTAATCCTAGAATTCTGTGATCCTCCACAATATTCAACCTCTCAGTAGGGTTAAAGTTACCCCCTACAGTATCAATAATTCTATCAATACATATGAATGAAATAAATCTTCTTATATTTTTTATTTCTGAATGCAATGCAGTGGGCAAAGTATAATTCCAGATGAAATTCACCATGTTTTGGCTGCAGTCGCTGCCATGAGTGGGGGGTGCCCCTGGTGTGCCATTAAATTTTGATGTGAAGTTGGCACAATTGCGCTAATCTTTTTTGGGGTTAGAATGGCGTCAATTTCTTAGTCACAAGTCTGCTGCATCTATTAAAGAAGCCCCCAGTGGGACATGGACATGTACTCAGGACCAGATTTAAATAGCAGGCGCCCCTAGGCCCGCTGCCATTTGTCACCTCTGTCACCTCCCCTTTATTCGTGCAAATTTTCATCATCGGGACCGGAGCAACGGGGATTGGCACAGGGGAAATTTAAAAAATGATTGTATCTCCTGCACATCCCCAGTGTTTTTGAACCAATTTGGGTGTGGCTGGGCAGCATGCTGCCTCCTACAATCCTGCTGCCCCTAGGCCCAGGCCTTAGTGGCCTTTCCATAAATCTGGGCCTGCATGTACTCCAGAAATAGAGTAAGAGAAAGGGATGCCTGCAGGATTGAACATATCTTCAGTACTGCGATTTCCTTGAGATCACTTTATGTTATATGTTTTTTGGGGATACACCAACAACAGCTACAGCTATTTTGAGCAGTGCTTTATGGCCTGCAAACCCTACTTTCATATATTTTTAGTCACTGCAGACCAGCCCAGACAATTAACTCATATGAATGGCAGTGCAGAAATAAAGAAATCCATTTCCTTCTTCAGGTAAATGTATACACTAGGTTTGAAGGCCTATCAAAAAAAATATGTGCAAATATTGTATGTGTATCTGTGTTGGAGGGGGTGATGAGGTAACCGGAAACTAAAATGTTGCCATATATTATTTAATTTAAATGAAGGTTTAGCATAAATATTCAAAGTGAAAATGACATATTTTTGGAATGCACTCTGTAGGCAGCAGCAACACTGAATATCCTCAGCTACAATGATGGACTTTGGAAAGGTTGTCCCATAGATTACAACAATAAAGCATTCAGTTTTATTCTGACATTTTTTTAATGTAAACAAATATAAGGTTGCAGAGATGTTAGCCTCATGAAAGCAAAGCTTTCCATATGTATAAGCCTTTTTACTGGTTTTAGCTATGAAATACTCTACTGCTGTTTAATAACATCTCTGTTCTGGCAGAATCTAGAGGGAACGTTGTTATTTCACAGCCTCACTCTTCCAGTGAACTTTAACTATATTTACTTTTTTATGCTATAACAAACTCATAGTTAGCAACTTACATAAAGAGTCAATTCATGGCTTTACATGAGTTGTGTCTAATGATCCAAACTCACCAGACCTCTATTCACAAGTTGCTTTCAACTGCAATTTACTACAGAGGTGCAATTGGTGTGTGGCTCGAGTACTTCAATGCATCAATAGCGTGTAAACTAAGCTGGCAGGGAAACATCACGAATAGAAGTTGATAGAACTAACAATTCAATCATAAATCATTTGGTGATGACACAGTCATTTGACGTGTGTAAGGCTCAAATAATGTCTGCATTATTTCATATACTATAACAATGAAAACGCATACCTGGAGTGCTAAAAATCAAATTCAAAAATTCCACTTATTTGTAGAGACCCTCTATTATAAAGGAAACTAAAAGTTATTTTAAAAGATCTATGTGAGACTGGAAGTTTCAAATACAAACTTCAGTTAGTGTGTATGTTACTGAGGGTTAAATTGAATAATTTAGAAGGTTATTGAATGTCACTCAAAGAATAACAAACATATCTGTATATTTTCTTTCTTCATGGGTTTGTCTCTGTACATATTACATCTTTTACATCACCATGGTTGACTTTCTATTTTGTTCCAATAAAAAATGTTACAAATAAAATCTTTGAATTATTATTATTATATTATCATTTACTATTATTATTAACTTTCTATTTACATATTAATTTAAGGAAGCTGTTTTTTTCCTATAGCTTGTTAACACTGATTTGAGTTCTTTTCATTATTAAATTGACTTTTGAGCTTTGAAAGCAATATCACATTACTAGGATTAGTGACTGTAGCATTTGCTATAAATAATTCTAATGCCTTAGACAATTAGAAAAATCAAAAATAAATCAGCTCTGGCCTCTCTCCAGGCAAGTAAGTAAACATCTTCAATATACAGTACAGTAGATAGAGGTATGGAACCTGTTTCCCAGAAAGTTCTGGACTTAGGGTTGTCTAGTGGGGATTGTTCTGGGTTTGGGATACCAATCGTAACAATATCTATGTAGAGATAAGATAATAAAAAAAGCAGAGCATCAACAATATAATCACAGAATTACGGGATCTTTCCTGTCTGTACTATTTCTATTACCACAGCAGATTATTAATTTGGTGAGTAGTTATTATGAAACAAGGAATGGATAGTGAACAAGAAATAAATCATGTGATACCTTATTAATATATATTGTATTCTGTCCTTAAAATGACTTGGCAGCTGGGACTTCCTATATGAAGGGTGTCGTGAGAGGAGCCATTAAATAGAAAAAAGGTATTCTACTAAAATAATGGAAATTGAGTTCATGAGATTGGATTGTTACATTATAATTCACATGACAAACCTCATATTGTAAGGTGCAGTGTTGGACTGGGAGTCCAAGGCCCACTGGGTGGCTGTGTCAGGGGCTCTCAAACCCCCTTGGCCCCCCCACCCCAGGCACAACCCCCCTCCAATGCCCCCCACCCGAGGCGCAACCCCGCTCTGATGGTCCCCCAACCTGCAACTTTATTCCTAAAATACACAAGGTGGTCTTGGCCAGGAGAGGAGATCAAGGAGAGGCACGGGGAGTGGGCTTGAGTCAGTGGGGGTCACCAGGTTTTTTATAGGAGTCCAGACCATCTCTGGTAAGGTGCGTCTAACTGGCAGCAAACAAAGCTCAACTAAAACTAAATTCAACTAAATCACACTTTTAACGGGGAAAATTAATTAAGCAAGTGCAAATTGCAGACGCAGTTTTCTGTGACAAATTCAGACGATCCTGATGTTTTTCACAATTTTATCGAGTTATCGAGAAATATACAGATAAAGTATTGATAAATAGGGGGGCAAAGTCAATGTGGATTTGGTCAGAGTAGTTTTCCGAAAATAGTAAGAACTTTTCGGATTTTGATAACTAACCCCCTATGAGTTCAGCCAGTGACACAGTAATAAAGAAAACAAATATATACAGATAATATAAGGCAAATGTGCTG
Organism: Xenopus laevis; assembly: GCF_017654675.1. Taxonomy (NCBI): domain Eukaryota; kingdom Metazoa; phylum Chordata; class Amphibia; order Anura; family Pipidae; genus Xenopus; species Xenopus laevis. The sequence goes on along the minus strand of NC_054382.1, from coordinate 29,109,374 downwards.
AGGAATTAAAAACATAAAAGTACAGGTAAAATATGACAGTATTCAGGAAGGCAAACTGAGGATAGGTTCAGACTTTATTTGCACAATACCATGTATAATCTAAAATTCAAACAGAAATAATTTAAGTTAAACATTTTTTTGACGTGTTTTAGCTTCAACGACTATGTTACTATGCTGTTATGTTTGTCAAGCTCCAGTTTCAGGTTTCTGTAACTGTCACAGAAAACAGTACACAATGAAAGGTTAACTAAAGTCAATAATGTAATGTGGTAAAGAATCTGCAACATTTAGAACTGTAATAATTTGTGTATTTTAACTGACCCGTAGCTCTCTGAAAGATCCACATATACAGTATATCTTTTTTTTTTCTTGGCTTCTATAAAGAATGGTTTTACCTTATTCGTCAGTAGCGATGGGCGAATTTATTCGCCAGGTGCGAATTTGCGGCGAATTTGCGCGATTTGCCGCCAGCAAATAAATTCGCAAAACACCCGCCAAAATTAGCGGCAAAAAATTCGCCGGAGTCAAAAAATTTTTTTCCGAAAAACGGACGACGGCATCAAAAATGGGTGCCGGCGTCAAAAAAACAGGCGCTGGCGTCAAAAACGAGACGCCGGCGCCGTTTTGCGAATTTTTCGCAAATTCGCACATCACTATTCGTCAGTGCTGGGGACAGGCTTCACCAAAGGGAATTCTGGATAATGTAGTATGTCCTGAGTTAAAAACAGTTTAGCTAAGAGACCAGTAATGTAGTTGGTGACAGAAATAGTTCTGTTTTTTTGATGACTCTTATTAAGATGAATATACATTTACTAAAATAATTTTGAGCTTCTCTCTTCTCTTCTCTTCCATCTGCTCCAACATGTGGGTCAGTCCAAAGAAAGTGTACTGTTATCAGTAATTATATTCAGTAAGTTAAAGAGGAATATGTAATATATTGGCTTATGTAGGCAGTGTGTATTTAAATATACCACTGTACAATGTATTGTTTTATAAAAAGGGAATTGTACAGGAATCTGTTCAAGGGCTTCCATTTTATCCTTTAATTAGCCACACAGAAAGAGTTTGTTGAGTTGTATACAGCTCTGAATTAGGTATGGTCCATAATTGTGCATAATAAATGAATAATTTAGCAACACAAAGGAATGTATAATGCATGAGTGATTAGCCCTGCTAATCTGATGGCAAATCTTAACTGGGATGCCATAAAACTTTGCCTAATGGAAGAAATTCTAATTCTGAGCAACTTTCAGTATGTATAAATTCATTACAAATTTTCAGTTGTCAAATAACATTTTCTATTTCAGGCAAAGTCGTGGGTGAAAGTGCCAATACTTAATTCAAAAGTGTATTATTTACTGTATGTTTATAAAAGTTTATTTTTATTTTTTGTTTAGAATGAAGAATAAATTTTGGTACTTCGAATTTGGAACCTCTGAAACATTCTCAGCAACATGCAAAAAATTACATGAAGCAATTGAGATTGAAGTGAGTACATGAATACGTTTGTTATGACTTTACTTTTGGACGGGAAACAGTTGATGCTAAAATGTTGTTTTTAACTTTATCGTTTGACTTCAGGTTATCAAATTTAAATAACCATTGTCTGTCTATCTATCTATCTGTCTGTCTGTCTGTCTGTCTGTCTGTCTGTCTGTCTGTCTGTCCGTCTTTCTAACTATATGTCTGTCTGTCTATCTATTCATCTGTACTGTGCAATATGTTGGCGCTCTAAAAATACTTAATCTGTATGTCTGTCTATCTATATTTCTACCTATCTAACTGGTGAATATGTGCAACGGCTGTGCATAAATTATAACTACAAAGTATCACAGCATCACAGACATATGTCCCCATAGTTATTTATTTATGTTTTGCTGCATTCATTATGTATGTTAAAACACATATGATTACCCAAACAAATTAGGCTTGAAGGTACATTTAAAGCATAGTGTCACGGTGTTACTTAAGTGTGTTCTTAATGGCCTCTATCCTGGGTTTTTGAATACTAGGGGGAAGATTAATCAAAGGTGGAAACATCTCCCTTACCTAGATAATGACCAAAATAAGCCTTTCGCGCCCACAGAGTGACATTTCTCTCTGATTTATAAATGTTCTCAAGTTTTGCACTGGTGTTTTCTTACCTAGCATTCTTAGGAGTTTTGACAAGACCATCCTAATCAGTGGGCGCATACCATCGTATAAAATAATTCTTGAGTTCCATTTGCAAATCCATTAAGCAGAGGACTATGGGAACCTTGTACAATGCAAGAACAATTTTCCTGCACATTTTTGTGAGTAAATTGACATGAGAAATAATAAATAATTGAGAGTGGATAAACATGAGAAAAACAGTAGTCAACTTGCAAGTTCAGTTGAGAAAAAACAAGACTGATTTCAATGTGCTTTTTTATAAAATTCATATAGGTAACATTTTCTGTGCACATTTACAGCTTTTTAGCATTACACATTTACAGCACTAGTTAGACAGCCCATAGAGTCTGAAATGCAACTCTGTCTTTATGTAGTTAACAAGATAACAGAGTTGCTTGCAGCTGTTGAACTGTTCTGTTCACTCATCCCCTCAACATTTTCAATTGTAAAATCTATTGAATATTTACAATAGGAGCTGATTTTACTGAATCCAATTTTTCGCTTCTCCAAGAGTCACAGTTTAAGAACCACTTCTCAATTTCACAATATTTAAAGGGACGACTGGAAACAGTACGTCTTTATTAATTTACTATGGTTTTCAAAATGATAGTGGCATGCACTTTAAGGTCTATTTAACTCATTAAAGGGTAATAAAATAACCCCATTCCATAGCCAAAACAAGTTCCAGTTTTACAAATATTATTCAAGATTCTTACTAAATATAAAGCTGCTAATTAGCAGCTGGTGCTGATGGGTACGTTGAAGGTTATCAGTTGGAAATAAAACATGAAAGAACTTGTAGAAGTATTAGTACTAAATGAGTTTAGCGTTTGAGAATGATGCAGCATTGCTTTTGTCCATCGGCTCTTTCTCAAGCACTAACCATAAAAGTGCAAAGTAATCTTTTTGTTGATTGCTAATTAGAGGCTCTTTTGCTAATTGTGACCCTAACTAGACTAACTAGTCACAGGGGGTTCTAATGCATAGCCATATAATTGCCTTATTGTACTTCCTGCTGTGCTCAATATTGAGTGAAAATGAAAACCACTCCATTTTCTATCCTACTTTACATATCCCCTCCTATTTAAATAATTCCAGTTGGTTTGGGGACTCCAGACCTTTATAAATTAACAGCAGGGAAATACCAAAGGTGTCAGATTGCATATTTATCATCTTTTTTTGTGTAATACTTAAATATGTATTATGAAGTGACTGACATAAATTAGGCAGATTTCAGAAGCCACAGGCTGTGGCTTGTAGAGGACCCCCCTCTGCTTGACATTTCATCCTTGTCAAAGATCAAATTATTTTAATTTAGGCTGTAAATTATAAGGAATGAAGACTTCTTTGTGGGAATTCCCTGTGGTAATCTGACTTTTGTTGTTACTGCTGCTTGTCAGTGTGCAAAAAATATAATATGCATGCAAATAAGGTTAAAAAATATGTACTATCTAATTATCCAGCCAGTACATTCCACTTGAAGACAGTGGGAAGCCTGACACACAGTATGTGTTTGATTCATTGAGGCCTGTAGGGTATTTACACAAGATTACTTTTAATTATGAAATTAATATCTTTTTATCTGAAATGTATAGAAGTGAGTGCCTCTATGAGCTGAATTTTTATTAACTCTGTTCTGTTTTCTAACATAAGTTAAAAAGAAAACTGTCGCTAGTTTACCAATCAAGCATTTTTTTAAGCATAAAAAAGATAACGTTTTTCAACAGGTACAGCAAGCAACATACTTTCTTATAGGTGTACATTGTGTATATGGGGGTAAATTGATCAAGGTTAGAAATTAAAGCTCACCGCAATAAAACCACCACTCTCTATTCATTCCTATGGGATTACTAGAGTCTTATTTATAATGGTGAACTGTCAGCCATTGATAAATTATGGTAAACCATGAACACAAGCTAACACAGTCTATTTAATGTTTACTATGTATGGGGTAATAGAGATTAATGGCCAGGGTAAACATTCCCCATACTACTACATAATACCCATAATGCCCCAATTAAGTGCATCAAGGGAATCTGCCATTGTAACATCAGTTGGCAGAGCCTTCTACAGCCCCATTGCCCTCCCTGTAAAGAACTATTTGTGCTGGTTCTAGTGACATGACATGAAATGACTGATCAATGTAGGGCATGGTGTACTGGAAATGTCCTTAGTAGCTCTTAGGGGCACTCATATGCTGCACCAACTGTGTTTCTCCTTTAATATTATTCCAAAGGATGACAGTGTAAATTTAACAAGACAAACATCCTTTAGATGTTACTGGGCTACACTGCAAAGTGAATTTAGAGGTCCAAAACTTATTTTTTTACAAAGATGTCTTGAAATTTGTTTTCATGTAGGGCCTTACTGGGCTTTCTACACCCCTGCCCCCCCCCTTACCTGAGTCCCCTCATTCATTAAATAATTGTAAGACCCTGTTTGAAACAAATTATAGTAAAGTGGTGCTTAAAGGGATACGGTCATGGGAAAACATGCTTTTTTTCAAAATGCATCAGTTAATAGTGCTGCTCCAGCAGAATTCTGCACTGAAATCTGTTTCGCAAAAGAGCAAACAGATTTTTTTATATTCAATTTTGAAATCTGACATGGGGCTAGACATTTTGTCAGTTTCCCAGCTGCCCCAGTATTGTGACTTGTGCCTGCACTTTAGGATGGAACGACTTTGTGGCAGGCTGTTATTTCTCCTACTCCTAATGTAACTGAATCAGTCTCAGTGGGACTTGGCTTTTACTATTGAGTGTTGTTTTTAGATTTGCCATGGAGCTGTTATCTTGTGTTAGGGAGCTGCTATCTGGTTACCTTCCCATTGTTCTTTTGTTAGGCTGCTGGGAGGGGGTTGATATCACTCCAACTTGCAGTACAGCAGTAAAGAGTGACTAACGTTTATCAGAACACAAGTCACATGACTGGGGGCAGCTGGGAAACTGACTTTCTGTCTAGCCCCACGTCAGATTTCAAATTTGAATATAAAAAAATCTGTTTGCTCTTTTGAAAAAATGGATTTCAGTGCAGAATTCTGCTGGAACAGCACTATTAACTAATGCGTTTGGAAAAAACATGTTTTCCCATGACAGTATTCCTTTAACTTGCTGGCACTATATTAATCAGTGATCATGATCATGACAGACTTCACCTTACTGGCAAATTCCAGTACAAGTCCAATGCACTACTCACGAAAAGCAGGGCTGTTCCAAAAACTGTAAGAAAAATATAATAAAACCTAATTGTGAAATGTAATTATTAGGCAACCTAATATCAATGGCAGTTACCCTTTAAATCAGAATCAAGCTTATACTTCCTAAAGTGTCTTTCAGTGTCACGGTACACAAACGCACAGTTACCCTTTAAATCAGAATCAAGCTTATACTTCCTAAAGTGTCTTTCAGTGTCACGGTACACAAACGCACAGAAGAACTTGCCTGGGGTGTTCCCAGGCCCGGACTGGCAATCTGTGAGTTTTGGCAAATGCCAGAGGAGCTGCTGTAAGATGCTATAAACAGTCACTGTGGAGTGGGCTGGTGGGGGACTGGTTGGGCCTCTCTCTACTTGAAATGCCAGGGCCTATTTTGAGTCCCAGTCCATACCTGGGTGTTCCCATGTTGTTTAGTAGTCAAAAGAGGAATAGAAACTTTTCAGGGGCATGCCCCTTTATCATGTGACTAATAAACCACAGTGGAACACACCCAGGAAAGTGTTTCACAGTCACACAATAGCCATTGCAAAGTTGCAGCCCGGTGAGCAATTATCTTATTGAAAAAATGCAGCTTGCTAATGCAATTAGAAGTACATTTTCCTTAGAGAATTCTCTGTTGCAAAACTCTCTACCACTTTTTTTTACATAGGCCTTAGATGTAGCCTATGTAGCAAAATGAGTGTGTAGGCAATTAGAGACTCTACAAGGGCCACAAAATAGTCTTTATTTATAACATTATTAACATATAACATTAAACATAAAAAACGTCACCATCTCCATCTGCCCTACACGTTTCATGACCCAGGGACAAATAATCATAGGCTAAGTCTGTCAGCAGGAAATGTGAAGACAGCATGTGATTAAGTACCCCTGGGGCATGAAACATGCATGGTAGATTGAGATGGTGATGTTTTTTAATAATTTTACAAATAAACCTTGTTTGTTTTTATTTTTGTGGCCCTTGTGGTGGCTTTGAGTGCATACACGCCCAACATGGATTACTGCTTCTTTTGCTGAGGGTCTGGAGGGTGGTGTCCAGGTCCCTTTTTTACATTTGATCTCCTGGTGCCATTTCTCTCTCCAAAACTTCAGGGCTAGCAGGGAACCAGCAGTGGTGTCCTAGGATTCCTCTACAAACACACCTTTCACCATTTCTACATTATTAAAGGTGGCCATCATTATTATAATAGGGGCTCTCAAGGGCAACGAGTGCAATACTGATCTAATATGGTCCTCCATCCAACCTGAAAATCAAAGCCAACCATCAGCATCTGTCTGATTTTTGGCCAGATATTGGTTTGGTAGCCTCTTTGGAGGGCCCCATACATAGGCATATATGCTGTGACTTGGTCTAAAGGATTCAAATTGGCAGCTTAAATCTGACCATGTATAGCCACCTTAACACTGTAATATGTAGCCTGCTACAGAATTGGAAAAAAAGCATGTCTAAGTTACCCATGAAGCCAATGCCTTAATGCTGTGCCTATCAAATAACAGAGCTCAAGCTGCTGTCATGGATGACTCATATGTATATGCAAGAACCTAATCATGCTAGATCTGCTTTTATGACAGAGCTCTATGTTATACCATACATCATAACATATTAAACAATAAACTATTATATGTATACCTAGAAAGTTGCCACTGGTATTTATTCTGCAAATCCCTATTAATTTGGAGCATATAAGTATGTTGACCTGGTTATTCTGCTGAAGTGTGGATATATAATAATATGGAATTGAGTAACTTAGATGTCTGCTGAAAACAGTTCTCACTGTATTAACTTGTCATACACTAAAAGGTTGTAATAGATAATTATGTTGTGTTTCACAGTGTGATGGTATTCAGATGGACCTGGGCAATATTTCTCTGGAAGGAATTGCTATTCTAAACATTCCAAGTATGCATGGTGGCTCAAATCTCTGGGGAGAAACCAAAAAAAGAAGAAGTAGAAGAACTGACAAGAAAAACTCAGATAAGAGAACCACTGTGACTGATGCTAAAGAGCTTAAATTTGCTGCACAAGGTGTAGTATACTTTATATTTCATATATGACCATTCAATTACAACATTAACTTAAAAGGATAATATTGCTTTGTAAGATAAATAGAAAGTTTTAAAATCATAATTTTTAATGGCAATGCTAATTTTTGTAAGCATAACTAACAATAAAAACATCATTTGATAAACTCTGAAATTAGTCTCAGAACAAGAACCAATGACCCATAAATATAAAGGTTAAATAGTGTAAAAAATATCATTTGCAATTGGGGATCACATATGGCATGAAGAACAGTGTCATAAATGGGAACATAAAATGAAAATCTGAGAATTGTTTCACTTGCAGCTTACAAATGAGTTTGACCAGATGGCATGTATGAGAGTTCAAAAATAGGACTGAACACATAGAACCATTAATAAAACATTTGATCTTTTAATTTGGAGAAGTGCCTGGGTATTATAAATATATTCAACTTATTTTAAAGTAGCTAATAGTCAACTAGACCTGTAAACTTGAATTAATTAAGTCAAGAAGTGAAAACCAAGGGAAAAATGAGAATATTTATTATCTTACTGTAAGTATAGAAGAGAGAGAAATCAGAACTTTGGAGATGTTTATGATTGTGTGTGTGGTATGGCAAAAAGTAAAGAAAAAATTAAATAAATAAAAGTAAAGCACTGAGATTTGAAACTTCTTAAATGTTAATAAGACTTGTTAAATGCATATAAACTTAAACATATAATGAGGAATGGCTCATGCAAATTAAAATAAGAACAAACCTATAACAAATTAATAATGTTTAGAGATAACTACATTGAGCAGCACCATTGGGGACCTCAGACATTTTCTCACAAATGTGCCACATTATTTGGATGAAAAGCTATGTTTGTTTTTCCAAATTACACATATGCCTGTCACATAGTTCACATTTAAGTGAGTAATTTATTTAAATGCAAAAAAAAATTAATTCCAGTTGATTTCTAAAAAAAATAAAAATATTTAATTTGTTAAATGTATTTGCATTATAAGGAATAATACATAATAGCACAATAAAGATGAGCTTTATAACAGTGTAACTAGGAAGGTCAGTAAGAATAGTATAGGAGGATGTGGGTATAGAAACATGTTGCCCTGTCTCAGGCTGCACCCGGGTCACAGCAGAAATCCGGTAAGCTAAATACCAAATTGAAGATTGGGGATATCAAAGTTGGGGATGGTTTTTCTCTCTCCCCCCTTCCTTAAGTGAGAGGCTCGGGGCATTTGGCACCTGAGCCAGTTTAACTGAATGGTGAGAAAAATTTGAAGTTTATAAACACTATCGAATAAGCTTATACCGGATTTTACAACTCTCTGCATGAGTGTGAAATAAATTAATTATCAATAATCGTAACTTGGTATAGAAACATAACACTACAATGAGCTATGGTTTGCATTTTGAAAGATACATTTTAGGTATCATAACTCTCTTAGATGGATTACGGGCTGCTGAAGTTTAAATATTTCATCATAACTACAGCATAAACTATAAACTTGTTTGAGTAGGGTCATCTCTTCCACTTTGTAACCCTTGTATATTAAATAATTGCAAGGCCCCCGTACCTTATAAATAAATGTATACGCACTCCATCTGCCCAAGCATTAACATATTAATAGTATTAATAATATTGATATCAAATATTAATAATTAATAATTTGTGCAGCATGAAACAGTAGAGTTTTCCTATATCTGTAGAATTTTAAGTCAAGATGGCCATGATCAAATGCTGGGCCAGATCAGATTTTACATGTAGCTGTCAACGGACAGTTTTTTTGTTTGCAAACCAGATACCCAGATTTATCACTGAACCATCTGTAGTCAAACAAAGCATATTTGTGACTTACATGTCCAACTTTCTGTGAGTCCAAGATTCTCTATTTAGCAACACAGTCAGTGACACAGCTGCCTATTCTGTCTCAGTGATGAAAGTAATAGGGCACATTACTCTTTATATAAGAAATTCAGCATCCACAGAACTGCCTGTTTCATATTCGTAATCTGTCTCTTGCAGGCTTCATATCTGGGTTGACAGAGTCATGATTTTTCAACCATAGCACCAAATTTACCCTCTAGTGTAAACTATACTGCGCATTATGAATGACCTTCATAAAATTTGCCTTTTGCTGGAATGATCTATTAGTACCTATTTAATTATGTTGCTGGGAAGGTGGTAGGTCAACAATAAACTCAGTGACAAGGTAGGTCAAAGGACAAGATGGCACAGGCAAACACAATAGAATGTCACATGGAAAGGAGTGAGAGGCTTTTTATAAAGCACAAATACTACAAGAAGTAGAAGGTCTTTACATCTTTTATCTTGGAGTGCCACCATGTTGTATAGGTCTGCTGTATCTGTGTATGGCTTGCAATCTTTTCACCTATGAGTATTTGAAGAACAGGCCATAAATCAGGTTAGTCACCTGAACTTATACGTTTGCTCTAAGTGTGCTGATTATTTTACTCATGGACAATGGAGCACCCATACATCACCATAATGATTCCATTATGCTGGCACTGTCTCATGTGATCAACTAAATAGCTAAAGCCTAATTGTATGTCTTTCTTTAAAAGTTCTCAACATTACATTGGTGACCCAAAGGGCTTTGTCAACCAATACCTTTTTCAGTTTGAACTCCACCCTTCCCACTTTTTATCAGAATGTGCCAAGGTGGGCTACATGATAGCACTGTTGAAAGGCCAATCATTGGAATGGGCAGCTTCACTCCAATTCCTAATGTACAAGGTGGTGTAGCTGTGGCTTCTTTTCCCCTTATGAATATTCACCAAAGCAACAATGAGGATTCAGTGTGGAAGCATTTTTTGCAAGGTCTGTCTGATAAGCTTAAAAATAATATAGTGGGTGTGTGTGTGACAAAAAAAGAAACCTACTACATACAGTAAATATATCTGCACTCTTATCTTTGCCACCCACTGCCAAATTAGTCCTGAAAAACGAATTTATCTTTCTATATGTCTATTCATGTAAGCTATTTGGAGCTACCATGATTTAAAGAATGATGAGAATTATTGCTTTTTAGTGTCCATATAATTGTGCGACCTTGTCCGCTAGTCACACAGATCTGAACTCTTTGAGTAGGAAACATGTAAATCACCTGGTAAGGCAGGAGAGAAATACATAAATACAGATATAGCCGCCATAACATGCAGCAAATAACATGGTTAAATAAATAATTTGTATAACTGACATCAACTGATTTAAATTGTAGAATAGGATGCTAGGAAGTGTAGTCTTAGTAGTATGTCAACATATAAATTCTAAACAGAACAACAACAACAAAAAATATATTTACTCTTTTGTTGGTCGGAGTAGGAAATGCCAATGATGGTATTTTTTCAGCTTTTAAATCCAAAGAAAAGCTTATTTTTTAGAAGTAAATTTAGCAACCAAAAGTGAAAACATAGTTTAAGCTTTGAAAGGCAAAACATTTTCCTGAAATTGGCATTTTCAGCGTGATTTGTACAAAGCTAAATATTCATCTTTATGTTAATTGCTCCTCGTTTATTTTCATATCATCATCTGTATATACTTTGTACCAGGTGATTAATGTTTGGATGTTTCCAGTAATTTCAAGCAATCACCTATATTTGATCTACCTACAGCCTCTAATAAGGAATTTCTATATTTTGATCTAGCTATATTATCAGCTAATAAGGATTACTAATGTTTGCTCAAGCTTTTATATTTACATCATTAGGCTTTGAGGGAATGTATAATATCAATATAAAGGCATTAGATTGCATACTAGCAGCTCAGTGGTAGTATGTAAGCTATGGGTTCTGAGTTAATCTGAGAGAGACCTAACTTTTAAAATTAGCATGATGTAGATCAGGGCTCACCAGATTGCAGACCATTACCACACCTGACCTGCACCACAGTCATCAGTTCCATATATTTGTACCTCACTTGGACAGTTCTAAGTTCTCTCGCAAAGCAGCTGGACACAGCTCAGAGTTTGACTGATGTGTCAAGCAACCAGTCAATAGAGCTGCTTACTTGTTTGCCAGCATTCTGAATGCGGAGAATCTTGGGACTAAGAACGTAAGTAAGAGGCAAATAAACTTGAAATGAAGCTGCTGCCCTGTCTCAGGCGTTGAAGGAAAATCCACCTAAAAACTGAAAAATTAAGGGAAAGGGTTGTGCAAGGGGTTGAGTTAGACAGAGAATAGAAAAAAAGCATCAGTTGAATGAGGGAAAAATATAAGGTTGGACAATATTGCAAAACATAGTGAAAAGGCTATATAATCAATTTTTCTCATACCGAAAAGGCTATAAAAAGTCTATTTTTCTCATTTTAGTGGTTATAGAGGTTTTGAAACTCACTTTCTCTAAAATGCCATAAAATGATCCAAATTTAAAAAGCACAAGAGAAAAAAAGCATTGAATGATCCGTTAAAAATATGAATACCTCTAAAATTCAACATTTTTCGACAATTCCTAGTGAAAAAATTGAGAAAACCTCTAAAAGGCCAGATTTATTAGAAAAGGTTCAATGGAATCAGCTCAACCCCGATTGACTTCTATAGGACCTTGACAACTTTAACAAGTGTATTTTTGTATTAACGTCTTTTTGTGTTTTTTCACTTAAAAATCAAAAACATTTTGAATCTTTAAGAAATATAGGAAAACAACACATTTTTAGAGGTATATAAAAAAAATTAATTTGTATGTTAGTCTGCTCACAACTTCTACTGCTACTAAATGCAATTCCAAAAGATGACCAGAAGTCATACCATACCTTCCTCCATATAAATATCTAGATGACCAGAAGTCATACCATACCTTCCTCCATATAAATATCTAGATGACCAGAAGTCATACAGCACCTTGCTCAATAGAATAATCCAGATAACCAAAAGTCATACAGCACCTTCTTTAATAAAAATCAATGCAAAAACAGTTCCAAAAGCATAAAGTTGCTGAGCAGTAGCCTTTATTTTCAGTGTTTATTTGGACAAATCAAACAAAAATAGACTTTGTTTGGCAGATACACAAACTGTTGTATCAGTCCAAATGCCAATCATAAGTTTTATTTGCCTGTTTAATATGCATAAAATTAAAACAAATGGTATCATTTCCCAAGTAATAAAGCATATTGTGAACAAAATAATTAAATCCTGTAATCAAATGTTTTAGTAGATTATGAGTAGATGACCAAGCAGTTCTAACACAATGTATATGTGTGTGTGTGTATATATATATATATATATATATATATATATATATATATATATATATATATATATATATATATATATATATATATATATATATATGCAGGCAAAGTTCACTGACCTCAATGCAGCTTGCATGGAAATTTAGGTGGAATGCATGTCCTTTTTTAAGTTTAATGTGTCCCTATTGTATAGGGACATTGTGTGACTTGTTTTTGGGAGTTTATTGCAGCCTCATTTTGCAACACAATAATAATAAATTATATATTTTTGACAGTTTAGAGCAAGTTGTTAAACACAATGATATACAAATTGTATTTCCATTTTGTCTTGAAAGTATCCGTGCTGTATGATTTAAATTGACTGAACTACAAAGTGGCTTATTGTTCATCAAAAACAACTTTACATTCTACAAGAACATAATATAATATTCTAGTATTTTACTACAGCTAGTTATCTAATAGGTATAAAGTTTCAAGAGAATACTTGTGGAAAGCTTAACTAGTAATGAATAAGAAAGCAGACCTTTTCTGCTTATTATATTGTGAAACTCAAATGATATCAACAATTTTGAAATATTGTTGTTGACTTAAATGCTGTTGTTACCTGTGTGACAACAGCTGAGATGACTACTTTCAAAGCCTAAAATAGCATTACCTCCTTGACTCTTATGTTCTTCATGTAATTTGTTTTGGCATAGAAAGACACTAATGCACCTGCAGATCAAATGTTCTCATCAATAGATGACACCTGGATTGAAGACAAAAGTGGTATGTCATTAGATATACTGTAGTAAGTACCATAACATGGGTTGACATCAACTGTGACTTTGTAGAAATTTGTTTAAAATTCACAATTTAGTGAACTATTGTTTTATTTCTGTAATTTGAGTTTAATTATCACTGAATGAATTAAATCTATAGTTCTTTACTAATTCTATTCTGCAGTAACATGTAAGCATAATGTACGGCACAAGGCAAAGCAACTTGGCAATGAAATCTTGGAGTTAAAGGGGGCGTGATGTTCTGGGCTCAAGGGTTCTGTTTCTGCAAGGATCATGTATTTGCTCTAGTTTCTACCGACAGTCTTAAAAAATGCTGCAGGTTAATTCCTGAAGAAACTTTCCCTTGTATATTGTTGAGAATTTTGACTGTAAGCTGCACATGCACAGAGACTAATTTTAGTTGCTGTACATTGCTCTTACCCAGTTCTTACGCAGTCATTAAAGCTTCTAATTTGTAGTCTTGTTTATTCAACTTACACTTTCCTAACTTTCCTGAAATGGATATTGATGCATATATGTCAAATGATATTAACTGTACAACATTAATCTTTAATCAGCCTGTGGCTGCATTTCAGACTATTTTTCATTAATTACATAATCTACCAAATCAAAAATCTTCATTATCTCATGACAGTAGTATTAAAATACAGAATATCTGACTGGAACCTATAGTTTGTTAGATCTTTTATGGTGCAACACTAAATTGCCATTGGGCATTTAGCTCTTAGGAGTTAGCTTGATTATTAAACAAGAAAAGAGACCAAAGAAACAACCCTCAAACATAAATATATAGTTGTCAAATAAAAAAAACAAACCTAATTTTCCTATCCAACTATTTGGTCCAGAGGAAACTGAAAGACCACATCTGAAGCTATCTACACACCTCAGAAGGGGAAGTAAATTCCTTCCTGACTCCAAAACATAATTGGACCAGTTCCTGGATCAATGTTGTACTAAGTATTCATATCAGTAACCTTTTATTTTCTATCTCTCAAAAAAGCATTCAGTCCCTTTATGAACCTATATAATGAATCTTTCAGCATGCTTCAATTTGCTTCCACAGCCTTACTGTTTAAAACTCTTTTTGTATTTACTATTAAACATCAGTTTTTGTCATTCTGAAGGGATGCCCTCTAGGAAGATATATAATAATTAATCCTTATTCAGTGAGTTTAGTGTATGGTCCATGGGTGGAATGACCATCTACTTGTCAGGAGCTCGTGACTCCAAGATGGTGGCACCCATGGTCGCCGTGCGGATTCTGTCGCCAGTGTGCCGATGTAAGCATGCAAATGCATGATGTCTTCACTGGCACCAAATTTGAAATATAAGGACGCTGAAGATGCCAGCTCAATGTCCGATTATAGGTTCCATTTGCTGGTGTTCCTGGGTATTCTATATTGTGATCCTGATTGTTTCCTGGACCTCTGCTTAGTCCCTGACAATGATCCTGCTCTGTTTGCCCTTTGGACTTGACTATGCTTTCTCCTGATCCCTTTCTGGTTACCACGAACTTGGACTTTAACCTGAGGCTTCCTCCTTGGTGTGGACTTCCCCGCTAGGACACTCCTCATGTGAATCTATCCATTCTTTAATACAATATCTTGTTGGTACTAGCTGTTGAATTGATTGCTACTGCTAGTTGCTTCTCTATCAGAGGTTAGTCTATTAAGCTGTATGTAAATGTTATGATTTGTTCATTTGGTAAGATCACTAAATGAGCAAATACTTGCTTGATTTTGCCACTTACCTTCTAGGCCAAATCAAGCTGACCCAATAGTTTGGCCCCTTGGCCAATGATCTGGTCATAAAAGGTCAACATGCATAGAGGACAGCTTCAACACACCAATGTGGTCCTCCCCTGGCAGGATTGTCAAACCTGAAAGACAGTTAAATGGCCACATTTCAGACAGATATCTGTTGGGAAGGCAGTCAGGGAGGGCCAATAAACTCAGTCTGAGGTCAAATTGGCAGCCAAAATCTGCCATGTATGGCCAGCTTCAGTCTTAAAAAGGATAATAAGTAGCCTGCATATTTTTATATTGAATCTTAATTAAAATTACCCTCCCATATCACCATCTGTGTCCATTTCACCCTGCAATGATGACCCAACCTTAAGGAATTCAATAGCTCTGATTAGTTTTGGGTCATCGGCATAAGCCTCCATGAGTCATTAAAGGGGAACTAAAGCCTAACTAAAGAAGTAGGTAGAAATGTTGTACATGATGTTTTGTGCTTCTGTACCAGCCCAAGGCAACCACAGCCCTTTAGCAGTAAAGATCTGTGTCTCCAAAGATGCCCCAGTAGCTCCCCATCTTCTTTTCTGCTGATTCACTGCACATGCTCTGTGCTGCTGTCACTTACTGAGCTTAGGGTCCCACTCACAATATACAGTACACATAGAATAGAAATGTCACAATTATTAATACAGATAATTACTACATGGCAGCACAGAAACCAGTGCAATTAGCATCAGAATTGAATAATCAGCCCTGTAGCATCATCTTATATTACAGACCAACCTCATTTTCTGCTGGATAATTTGTGACGACCCCTAAGCTTAGCTTCTCAACAGCTGCTCAGAGCCCACTGAGCATGTGAGTGTCACAGACACTTTCCAAGATGGTGACCCCCTGTGACAGAATTGAAATCCTGGATCATTGCTGCTATTGCGAAGCTGAAACTTTAGGCTGGTCCAATAAGTTCACTATATAAAATATGGCATTTTTAGCCACATTCATTTTTAGGGTTTAGTTCTCCTTTAAGGAACAGAATAATTAAAAAGTGGACCCCAGGCAGCACCCTGTGGTACAGTGGGTTTACATAGAAAATGAACACCTACCTCAATCAGAATCTTGGTACCATTGTGACTGGATCACACGTGCACATCTTTTTAAGATGACAACTGAATAAATTCAGTGGCTCCATTGTTATTGGATGACTGGGATTTTACTACTCTTAAGGACTTAAAACTGAAGAAGCCCCTCGAATGAGTGGTGAAATGTTTTCATGAAAGTCCAGCTAACTCTACTACTAGATATTGTTTTCCACGTATATTTAATTAAAGTTTCCTTCTCTAAACCCTCCCCTTAAATATTTACAACTTGAAAACTGAATGGGAGAGATCATTAACTGAAGTGGAGAAAAATGTATTCAGTTTATTTTACTGTTGAGATTAGCAAGACCAAACTTCCAAACTTTTTGCCCAGATCTTCTCTCTTAAAATGTGTGTGTATATATATATATATATATATATATATATATATATATATATATATATATATATATATATATATATATATATATATATATATATATATATATATATATATATATATATATATATATATATATATATATATATATATATATATATATAGGGATTTAATTCTGGAAATTCAGGAATAGTTTTTTCTTGCTTTATTTAGGCAATATTCTACCAAGCCATATCAGAAACACAATCACTTTGCAGAGGTCAATTGTGCTTTTATGTTGATTAAAGCAAGACAGCACGTTTTTTAAATGTCGAGTCTCTTTTCCGTCAACAACTTCCATTGTTTGGCAAGAATCCTCTGTTTAGTCGCTTTTATCACTTAATACTTTGTAAGTTCAGCTAAATTGTACTTCTTTGAGACCCTCTGTCATTTGTTTATAAATTTGCGATAAAATATACGCTGGAGCTGTATTTGCTGGCAAACTTTTTATGAGTGATCTTTTTTCTATTTGTCCAAACAACCGTTTAGAGATTATAACATATTATCTGATACAAATACTCTTACCTAAGGAACATCTCACACAAGTTGTTTTCAAACATTCAAAACAAGCTATGCAGAGATTATGATCAAACGATAGTTGCAATAACTACTAAAATAATTGAAACGAAGGGGCAAATTCACTAAGATTCGTAGTTCCGCCAGCGTCCGCTTCGCCGCACTTCACCAGGCGTATTTTCGCCAGCGCTACGCAAATTCACTAAAATCCAAAGTTGCGCTCAAGGGAAGCGTAAGGTTGCGAAGTTGCACTAGCGTTAATTCGCCAAGCAAAGCGAAGTTACGCTAGCGATGCTTAATTTTCTTACGGCGCAAAATTTAAGTTACAATGGAGGTATATGTAGCATCACTACACAAGCCTGGGAAACCTTCAAAACAGCAAATAACATTTTTATTTTGCCCTACACATGTGGCCACTGTATAGTTAAGGTGCCAAGTTAGGAAATGTAGGGGGGAAGGAGGGTAGCCCCAAAAAAAATTTCAATCTTTTTCAGCCTATCACCCATAAAAAAAGAAAAAATGCCAGCGTTTTTTGTGACTTAGAAAATTTTTTAACTTTTTTTGAAGCAATCCCTATCTACTCTATTGCACTTCACCTGGTCTGAGGTGGCGAAGGAAGTCTGGCGTAAAAGGTAGCGTTCAGAACAATGCGCGCGTCAGTGAATTTGCATAGTCTGTTGTGCAAATTCGCCAGGTGTAAGGGTGCGAAGTAACACGAATTTACACCACGGTCCATTAGTGAGTCGGCGAACTAACGAAAATGCGGTACGCTAGCGAATTAACGCTAGCGTTAGGTGCTTCGTCCTTTAGTGAATTTGCTCCTCTGACTTCACAATGTATCTCAGAGGTCTTGAGAATCACTTGTTCCTTTCTACTGCCTGATTTATGCTGTAATGCTTCTCTATATGCAAACACAGTAGGTGATGGCAACAAAAAAATTTTATTTCCATTTAGTGCTTCTCTTTGGTCTGTTAACATACACAGATGGCACATTTTTAGGTTTGTCTCATTTTGAGATCAACAGCTAAAAGTTTCTTTTTCGTGTATCAATATTTACTTTTTTGGTGACTGTTCTGTCAGGAACTGGATAAAAATACGTTTTCCACCAGCTGTTCACAGCATCATTTAATGCATCATTTAACCTCAACAGATAGCATAAATAGAAACAACACACAGGTATTGGTTAGAAAATCTCAGTATTTCATGTTAAGCTGCCAAAAATTAGAATCCGAAAATACTCCAGCTAAAACCTGTCGAAATCATGAAGAAGTTAATGAGACTCAAAAAAGTTTGGGAATTCTAATTTCTTTTTATAACAGAGTGAGAAAAAGTTTAGTTTTAGGCCTCGGGATATTTTTAAATACAGATGCAGTATCATGCTTTCTTTCTAGACATACAGCAACATTTAGCTTATATAATGTAAATACAATTTGGCCAGTTCCAAGTAGTACTGGTTCTTTGAAGAATTAATTACACAGGGGGTAACATCCTCTTTCTGTGAAAAAACAAGGAAGAGGATTTAATACTTAAAAACTCACTATGTAAGAACAATGGTGCAAGTGAACCAGACCCTCAGCTCAGAGATGTAAAAAACATAAAGAAAGGCACAAAATGAGTGCTAAGCTCTCAATTAATCCATAAAGGCAACTAAATAGCAGTAAAAAACATGTTTTTATTTATATCTGTTTCATTCCTTCAGGTCACTTAATTATAGGTTCATAATTAAATGCCTAAAGCCTATGATTAAAGGCACAGTAACAGCCGAATAGGAAAGTGTATTAAAGTAATGAGAATATAATATACTGATTGCTGCACTTGTATAACTGCACGGTGTTTGCTGCAGAAACTCTACTATAGTATAACTGATGCGTAGCCATGGGGGCACAGGATACACAGCAGATAACAGATAAGCTTTGTAGTATACAATGGGATTCTTCAGAATTTATCTGATCTATTGTGTTTCCTGTGTTTGAATGTCTACTCCCATGGCTACACTGCAGCTTGTTTATATAAACTATTATAGTGTTTCTGAAGCAAACACACCAATTGTACTAGTTCAGGGCAACACTGCATTATATTGGCACTCTTTTAAAACACTTTTATTTTTTGGCATTACTTTTTCTTTAAGTGCCTTCTAGGTGTGAAATGTGTAACACATTTGTGATGATTTTTATATATAAAATATTTTTCTTTCTATTGCAATTTGCTGGCCTTTAAAGGATACCTGTTTGGGCAAAAATATTATCCCCAACCAAAGGTGTGGACTAATAGAGCATGATTGGAGGTAACAAAAATTGCCCCCGCCATCGCTAGACCACAAGCACTAGGGAGCTCCTGGTATGAGCCGCCATGTTGGGGAACACGCTGCCTCCCAGTGCAAGTGTCTCAGGACTGGCAGGGGGCATTTTTTTTCTTTTTATAAAACTACTGTTACCCCCTATTTATCTACTCTATTAGCCTGCACCTTTGGGGGCAAATTCACTAAGATCCAAAGTTGCGCCGGCGACAGCTTCGCCACACTCCGCCACACTTCGCCAGGCATAGTTTCGCCAGCGCTTCGCAAATTCACTAAAATGTGAAGTTGCGCTCAGGGAGGCGAACAGTAGCGAAGTTGCGCTAGCGTTAATTCGTCAAGCAAAACGAAGTTACGCTAGCGATGCCTAATTTGCATATGGTGCCAAGTTAAAGTACAATGGACGTATGTGTAGCAGCAAATACATTACACTACACAAGCTGGGAAAACTTCATAAAATAAAATAGAGGTGTTATTTTGCCCTATACATGTGCCCACTGTATAGTTTATGTGCCATATGTTAGTAAATGTAGGGGGGAAGGAGGGTACCCCCAAAAAAATGTACAATCTTTTTCAGCCTATCACCCTTAAAAAAGGAAAAGAAGCCAGCGTATTTTTTTTTTTTGAAGCAAGCCCTATCTACTCTATTGCACTTAGCGAAAGCAAGTCTGGCACAAGAGTTAATGTTCATGAAAATCCGCAAGTTAGTGAATTAGCGTAGTTACATCCCTTCGCCATAGCGCAACTTCGCCTGGCGTAAGGGTGCAAAGTATCGCTAGAGTAGGTCCACTTCGCTAGCAAATTTAAGCCAGCGCCCGTTAGTAAATCAGCGAAGTATCGAAATGACGTCACGCTGGCGAATTTGCCCTAGCGTTAGCCACTTTGCGCTTTAGATGAATTTGCCCCTTGGTTGGGGATAATATTTTTGACCAACAAATCAAACAGCCACTTCTTCAGAACTCATTAACAAGGTCTAGGGGTCTATTTATCATGCTGTGCAAAATTATTTTTTTGCAAAACATTATAAAAATTTCTTTATTTTTTACAAAATAAATACTGAATATCTAAAGGTGGTTTATCTTTTATTCCTCCTAATCACAGTATTTTACACCATTATTAATTTGCCATAAAAGTCAAACAAGTAAATTCCAGATGTTAAAAACAGCACAATAACTGATGATCACTGTTTTTTTTTTACATTAATGCAAACAAAAAAGAGTATATTTAATTGCCTTGCCAATGTGAATGTTGTCCATACACAAATATACTGGTAGCATTTATATATATATATATATATATATATATATATATATATATATATATATATATATATATATATATATATATATAGAAAATCCAAAAATTAGGATGCACATAGGTGTTCCATCAAAAAGTTAAAAAACTTACATTTTATTTAGTACATTTAAAAAAGCAGGTCGACGTTTCGGTCTGTATCTAAGACCATTTTCAAGACCATAAACTGCTTAGTAAAATGTTACAGATATAAATAGTTAAAACAACATAGCACTCATCCACTCACAAGCTGGCCACGATGTCATGTGACAGTTAACTCTAACCTCACCAAATTAGGAGGAGTCTGAATGGAAAAAACTCAATTCAGTAAAGGAACCAACATTTTAAAACATGAAGATATGTGGAGCTGAAAATTTGTTAATAATGTTACAACTTTAGATCCATAGCAAATCAAGCTATTATAACTAATGTGTCAAATTGAAAAGCCTGTTAATACAAAAGTAACATTATCGCTGACTCAAAAAACAAAGAAGGGAACAATGTTCATTTAATCCATTAGGCTTCAAAGTGTTTAATTTTTTGATCCAGAATACCTCTCTCTGGAGTAGTATTTTGGATCTATCCCCCCCTCTCCGCAGAGGGGGGATATGATCAATAGCTATATAGTGAAATGTAGGTAGCCTATGTCCCTCCTCTAAGAAATGATTCGCCACTGTTTTAGTGGTGTGGCCATCTCGAAAAGCAGTGCTGATGGCTGAGCGATGTGCATCCATACGCAAACGCAATGTCAAATCCGTCTTGCCGACATAGGGTAAGCCGCATGGACAAGTTATCAAATAAATAACATGAGTAGTAGTACATGTGATATGATGCCTAATGGCAAATCTTTTACCTGTCTGCGGGTGTAAAAAACTGGTGCCAGGTGTCATAAACCTGCATGAGGTGCAATTGGGACATTTAAAACAACCAGGTTTGTCATTACGTAACCATGTATCATGTTTCCTTTGATAACAGGCTATTGGGTCACTCTTAACAAGGAGGTCCCTCAGACTACTCCCCCTCTTAAAACTTTTCAACACCGTGTTGGGAATATATATATATATAGTGAATAAAGTACCCCCTCTTGTAAAATATAAGGATATTATAAGTTACCGAGGAGTTTCATGACCATATAAAAGCACAAGCCTGAAGGCCGAGTGTTTTTATACAGGTCATGGAACTCCAAGGTAACTTCTAATATCCTCATATTTTACAACTGGGGGTACTTTATTTATTATAATAAACAAATTTCAGTAAGTCATGTGACAGAAATGACATCAGTACTCCCCGTTTATAACTGATGACATCAGAACTCACCATTTATAAGGATATGTATGTAATTCATGTAATGTAGTTGTATAATCACATTTACTTTACAGTGCTACGCAATATGTTGGCGCTATATAAATACATGTTAATAATAATAATAATAATATCAATTACAAGATATTCATAGCTTTTGTGTATTAGAATTATGTTATAGTAACAGGCACTGATGTCTAAAGATACAGTTTATTAATACTGTGCAAACATTATTCCTTCTGTGCATATATACACCTTTCTTATGCATTTTCTAATGCACCCAGCATTGTCAATCAGCACCTTTTTTTAACAGATATGCTCAGGCATCATTGTGCTATTGTGTTACCTGTCAATGGAAAGGTAATGAAAGTAGGAAGCTATGTAGCAAATATGCTTTTGAAAAATAATATGGGCCCACGAGATCCAAGTTTAAAAACATATGGAACATAAAAATATAAATAAAGAGGCTATATTTTACGTTTAATTACTGTTTGAAACACAAATCAGGACCGATTTATTTCATGGTCCCATAATTGAGTATTCTATGCTAATGATTCTCTTCTATTTAACCTAACACTCAGATACAATAATGACAGCAATTCAGCAGAATTGTATAAAATAAAACATTTGCTATTTAGTTCCATTGAAAGTGAGTTTTCTTTCAAAGATTTAAAAACATACAGTTATTTGAAGTGCAACATATTCAGTGTCTCAGTGGGATATAACTATAACAGTCATATCAATGCCCAACTTTGCTAGACACAATCTTACTTTCCGAGACATTTCTTGACATGTTCTAATAGTGTTTCAAATTCAAAGTTCTTTCTAAAGTCCACACTTGTTGGCCGGTATTATTGCCTTATCAAAAGAATGATGGAATTAGCGTTATTTATTGTGCTTTTCTTTCTCAAAATGATTGAAAATTATTCACCTGGGAAAATCAAGCTTCATAGCATAAACATAATTGTGCTTTGGATCTAGTAATGATATACTTTATGCATTTTTATTTCTCTTTGGAAGTCAGCATGTGCTTTCTATAAATGTAAACCATCTGTTGGCACCTTCTAAAAGACTAGTTTGCAGCCCATCCAAACATGAATTATTTATTTTGATGGAAGGTTTCTTTCTCTGAGCAAGTATTGGGATTTTTATCTGTGTATGTATCTTCCATAAAAGTTGCAGCTCAAGGAAATAAATTCCACTGAACTTTTCATACTGGCTACTGGCTCTAAACTGAATGTTTATCTGTGGTTTATACCTATATGATGGTATGCTTTAAAAGATAGCAGAGCATTTCTCATCCAATGTTTACTTAAAACATGAAAAAACTATGCCATACTATTTGCATAAACATCAGTTTTCTTTATTTTCAAATTGGGCTGATGATTTTTTTTATTTTTTTATTTTTTTAAGTGGTTGTATTGTTTGTAAAAAAGATAATGTTTTATACAAATTTTTCCATGCTGTAAAAATTTTTTGAAGTGCGGAAAATTGGTCCCCACATGTCACCTGGGATCAAAATTGTGTTAGTGATCAACTCTGCTGTTCAGCTGCACTAAGTACAAACACCCCAATGAGAATTAATAAGGCACATGTACATCCGCAAGAGTAATAAGCAAAGTGCAATTGCCACGTTTTTTCCCCCCAAAATGCAGCATTTTCCCCCAGAATTTGAGAATCATTGTGGTTGCAAACGGGCAATGCTCATGAAGCAGTTGTACTGTGCCTACTGCAATTGTGTCAAATTCAACCAAACAAATGCAACTGTGCATGCATTTCATCGCAAATGGGGCAGTTGTGCCGAATATTTTTAAAGTCTGTCTGGCATCATTTCCGGTCTTTGCCATGTAAGTGATGTCTGCACTTGAACTCTGAACTGTACTCTGGTGATCGACACAAGGCACCAAGGGAACCATGGAGCTACTACCTGGTCCAAAAGTGTCAGTAGCTCCCTTTCTTCAACCGGTGAAGCAAAGCTCAATTTGGAATGGAAGGCATTCCAAATTTTGGACTGGCATTCCAAAAAAGGAGTGGTACAAAAATATTGAAGTGCAAGAAGCACATTTTGATGCAATAAATTCGCCAGGCAAGAATTTGCGGCAAATTGTCAATTTTGCCGCCAGTGAATAAATTCAGAGGCCCATTGACGTTAATGCATTTGGACAAAATATTTGAAGTATAAAAATTGTCGTGGGCATCAAAATTGACCATCATAATTGAAATTATTCTGTTGCCCGTTGACTTCAATGCGTTTCGTGAATTTTTCGTGTTTCTCAAATTTTGCGGTAATTTCATGAATTTTTCCGAGAAGTGAAACAAATTCGCCCATCACTAAAGACAAATTTACACATTCTGCGTAACTGATAAATATGTTAATTCATAAGCAGTTTTCTGAATAACATTGTTAATTGGGAAAAAACTGTCAGAAATCCTTCTAGATTCCTTAGTTCAAGCTTTGATAAACCTGTCCCAGTGATACAATAATTAGAAATATTTTCATCATACTACCAACAGTTTCCTTCTCCAATTCACCTGGGCAAAATAACTAATGTTTTTAAAAGCCTTAAAGGACAACTAAAAATTAAAATGGCTAAAAATGCCATATTTTATGTACTACAGTATTGCACCAACCTAAAGTTTCAGCTTCTCAGTAGAAGCAATGATCCAGGTTTTCAAACTTGTCACAGAAAGTCACCATCTTGGAAAGTGCCTGTGACACTCACAAGCTCAATGGGCTCTGAGCAGCTGTTGAGAAGCTAAGCTTAGGGGTAGTCACAAATTATAAAGAGGAAAACAAGGTTGTCCTGTTATATAAGCTGATGATACAAGGCTGATTATTAAATGCTGATGTAAATTACACTGGTTTTGTGCTGCCATGTAGTACTGCACATGCTCTGCACATGCACAGAGCAGAGAAGCAGAATCAGCAGAAATGAAGATGGGGAGCTACTGGGACATCTTTGGAGGCACATATCTTTCCTGCTAAAGAGCTGTGGTTGCTTTGGGCTGGTACAGGAACCCAAAACATAATTTACAACATTTATAACCTACTTCTTTATTTAAGCTTTAGTCTCCTTTAAGAAATGATAAATAGGGTTGCCACCTTTTAGCCCGGTGGAGACTGTGTAGGGGGCTGGGCTGTGATGTGGAGGGACGGGCTGTGATGCATAGGGGCGGGCCCAGACACCGAGGGGGCGGACCGTGACATTGGGGGCGGGTTGTATGAATCTTCGAGAATCGTGAGTGGTTTTCCGTATTTGGAAAACCGAGCAGGCAGTTTTGACCCAGGCAGCCCTTCAAATTAGCGAGGACAGGTGGCAACCCTAACGGTAAAATGTCCTATTGTAGGGATTTACTTTTTACTTAACTGTGCCATTTTCTTATAGTTTTCAAGCATGGTAAGAAAGCTCAATTATTTTTTTTTTTGTTCTGTTCATTGCAAACTGTATGCAAGCATATAAAAAGTGAGCAGGCATAAATAATAAAATCACTTAATAAAATCCAAATAACAAAATCACAATTTATTATAATCAATTTAATAAACTAACTTTATTTACTGAAGTGCTGAGCTTAAAAAATATGTAGATTGCTCTTTTCATAATGTCAGGTATCTTCACTTGACTACAAGTTCCTGACTTCTTCTGTCAGTAGTTGCTGGATGCTTCTGTAATCAGTCAAGATCTTTTCCTACTGTGCTCCTCATTCAGTTGTTAAAGGGAAGCTGTGACATATAAAGGGGCCACCAAGGGGGACTGACCCTGGTTATATATGCTATTGTCAACATTTTATAGTTTTTAGAGGTATCTGCAAATGCTGGATAGCCAACTGGAGCGCTGTTATCTATTAAGAACTTGCAGCTATCAGGTCCTTTAGTATTACTCATATAGCTTGCCATTCAGTTCAAGCAACTGCAGCTTTGTTTGAAGAAAATAATATGCTAAGATCCACCTAATTAGCTTTTTCTCAGTTGCCATTTCAGCATTTTATTTTTCACCTCACCATGTTCTTTTAGCCTACATTTGCTTCCCAAAACTCCCTTTCCCCTCTTACTAGCTGTCCTTGTCACTGCCAAGAACCCATGTGCATAGTGGAGGCCTAATTATTAAAGGTCGAATTTTAGAGATTTATGAAACCACAAATATCAGTCATTTATCAAAAGATCTGAACTGAAAAAGCATGAACGCGATAACCACAATGTTTTTGACTTGCATCATGATAACCTCACATTTTTGACTTATCGCACCATACCTGTGGCTTTTTTTAAATTTGTTGCACAAAAGCCAGCATCAGAAAAACCCAAAAAGCTAAAAACCACAGAGTAAAGAAAGATCTTCCAGTTGTTAAAAGGGACATCTACACATGATTTCAACAAGTTTTAGCTGGAGTATTTTCAGAATCGGAATTGTCACAAATTTGTTGCGCAATACTGTAAATAATGAAAACGTCATGCTTATTTTTTCTGCAACTTTTTCAAGTTTTTGGTGACATGAAGCCAGACTCGAAAAAGTCATGATTTAGTAAATTGTCCCCTTAGTTTCTCACAGCACCTCATAGTTCTTTATTATATAGGTTTAGAGGAACCCTATATCTGCACATTTAAAAACATAGATAGTTACATACCTTGTGTATACTGTGAAGAAACTGGGTAAAGCAGAAGACAGGGGATACCACATTGGATGACACTGATGGACATGGTTTTTAAAAACGCCATTAACATTTTAATCTGTGCAAATGTGCTTACCGTTTGGAGATTAAATTTAGTTGCCATAAAGTGACTATATTATATTTCTATATCATGTGCTTCAGTAGATGTGCATACTCTTCTGTTTCTATTAGGTTAAATGGAAATATGTGTTTTCAAAAAAATGTGCTTACTTATAGAAACACTCATTTCCCTGGGGTGCCAAGTCCAGCGTCCTGCTGGTATTTCGTGGGATGGTGATGGGGTGAACAACCCTTTGATCCCCTGTAAAGTAAAAGGAAGATAAACCTTTATTCTTTTAAATCTCAAATGCAGAGAAGGGTTTGATATAAGTTATCTTGCTTTCTACCCTCCCTTGACTATAGCAAGGTTGGTGACTAGTGATGGGCGAATTTGCGCCGTTTCGCTTCGCCGAATAATTCGCGAATTTCCTGTGAAATTCGCGAAAAATTCATGAAGCGGCGCCGGCGTCTTGTTTTTGACGCCGGCCCCTGTTTTTTTGACGGCGGCGAATTTTCGCGGGCATTTCGCGAATTTATTCGCAGGCTGCGTATCGCGCTAAGTCGCCGTGAATTCGCACCTGGCGAAAAAATTCTATTATTCACTATTGGTGACCAAGTAACTATAGCCACATGTTGATAGCAGGATTCACTATATACAGATGCAAAATATTATTGTTTTGAAGGGCAACAAAGAAGTCACTACTAATTCACAAAAGAAAAGGTAAGCGTAGGTCCAAAATAAGTTTGGATTTTAAGGGGGTTATTTACTAAACTCCGAATGCAAAAATCACAAAATATTATGATTTTTTTTAATAAAATCGGACTTTTTAAACAATCATGAATTTTTCAGAATTTATTAAACTTAGAGGATGGAAAAGTCTGAATCATAAAATCCGCATATAAGAAGACGTCCCAATGATTTTTTTGATGTGTGCTGGGTTTCGTGCAATATTTTGTGCAAATTTCGGGCAAAAATCCGAGTTTTTCAGTTGCAAATTCAAAAAAAAACTTGAAAATCGGATGATAAATCCGAAAAAAACATTGTTTTTTTTTTCCCGCAAAGCAAATTTTCGGGAAAATTTAATAATAAATAAGCTCAGAAAATCTGAGTGGATATGATGGTAGTTTGTAGCAGAAAATATTGAGATAAATTCAGACTTTGATAAATAACCCCCTAAATCTATAGGATAAGTGATACTGTGATTAGCGATGTCTAGGATTTATATCAATAAGACTGCAATCTACACGTTTCCTCATAACAATCCATATAATACAGTAACCATAAAGCAACAAAATAACTGTATATGAATACTTATGACCACCTCCTTTGTTTAAGCAAATAACTAAGCATACTTAATAAAGTCTGTTCATTTCTCCAATCTAAAAATGCACTAGCAGATTTGTTTTACAGTAAAATGCTTAGGCATATTCCCAGGGCCCTTTGCTTATGGCACTCCTGGCAAAGACTGAGTTCCAGCTAAATTATTAATCCATGTCTTCATCAAATGATGCACATTTCCCTAAACCAATTTGTTTGATATATAATCAAAGTCATCTCATGCCCTCACCATTGGATTTTTTTCTTTAAAGGAGAACTAAACACTGAAATGCTGTATTTTATATACTGAACTTACTGGGTCAACATCTCTATAACAATAATTATCCAAGACTTCAAAACTATAAGGAGCATGCCATCTTGAATCATGCACATGTTCAGTGTGCCCTGGGCATTATCCAGTAACTGCAGCACTCTGATAATTATTCCATATTGTAATTTTATTGGCTCATTAGCTCATGTAGACAAAAATGGCAACGTTTCGGGCCTCACAGGGCCCTTTATCAAGCCTGATCAGTGTGCCTTGGGCAGCTGTTGAGAAGCTCAGAGGTCATCAAAAATCATCAAACAGAAAATAATCTTCACCTGCCATGTAAGAAGATGCTACAGTGTTACATTCTTGTTAATTGCACTGGTTTCTGAGTTGCTATTTAATGATTATCTGATTAATACTTATCAGCCTTGTATTGTGACTTTTATATTCTATATATACATTATATTGTGGCCCTTAGTTTTCTATGAATCAGCAGAAAAGATGGGAGCTACTAGTAGCGTATTTAGAGGCATGGCTCTTTCATGTATAACCTTTGGCTGGTACAGAAATCTAAACCATTATGTGCAGCATTTTACTCATCGGGGATTATTTACTAAACTCTGAATGCAAAAATCACGAAAAATTTGAATTTTTAGGAATTTATTGAACCCAGAGGATGGAAAAGTCAGAATCTGAAAATCTGGCATCTCAGACCTGGCGAGGTTGCATATAAGTCAATGGGAGACGTCCCAATGATTTTTTTATGTGCGCAGGTGAAAATTACGAAAAAATTGTGAAAATCGGATGAAAAAGTCAGAAAAATTAGTGAAAATCAGATTTTTTCCCACAAAGCAAATTTTCGGGAAAATGTAATAATAAATAAGCATAAAAAAACCTGATTGGATATTGAGATAAATTCGGACCCCCTACTTCTTTGTTGAGCTTTAGTTTTTCTTTAAGTATGTACCTTCAGGACAGTCTTGCATCTTTACTAAGGGGTCCGTTTACTAAAGTGCGGTAAATCTGACTTTAAGTTTCCGCATGTTATCGCTGAGAATATTTTTACACCAGAATATTCGCAGCGACTAAGTTTACTAAACAGCGATGCGCTCAGAAGTCATTGCGATCACTTGCGGTAACTACGTTAATGTACCAGCTTACATTAGCGGTAATTTTAGCGAGTTGCGAATTTTCTGGCGAAAAATGTAGTTTTTGGAAATATTTATGCTATAAAATAGTCTTGTTTTATGGCGGTTATTATGGCAATTTTTACTGTGACATTTATGGCCAGAAATGCATCTTCAAAACTCATAAACTTTATTGACTGATGATTATACCATCCAACAACATCACCAGAGTAACACCAATCAAACATGTCTGCATCATATAAACCCTTCTGCCAATAGAATCATAGGAACAAGAAATCATACCAGTCAATCTCTTTGCTTCATAGAAATGCACAGTTTAATGTAGCCAATCACAATGAAACCAAAAAAGTGTAGAGGCTGACGAATCCTTGGACTGTGATGGCCGCTGCCAATAATACGACTCTGAGCTGAAACTGCTGCTGTTGCAACAGATAGAAGCAGAAGCCAAAACATGCTGTCAGCAATAGCTACAGATCTCTCTCCTGTCAGCAAAGAATGATGGGTAAAAAAAAACAGTATTATGGGATATTTCCTGCCCCTTGAGAATTTTCTGGCAGAAAAAAATACTTTTACGCCACTACATAGGTGGCGGTAAAAGTTTGCGAATATTCTGGCGTTAATTTTGTCTTTAGCACATTTCGCTGTTTAGTAAACCATGCGTTAATGTGTACGTAGCGTTATTTTCAGTGAATGCGATAACTGGCGAACAATTATTCTTGCGCAAGAATATTCGCAAATTTATATTCACCGCAGGTTAGTAAACTGGCGATAACATATTTGGCGAAAATTCTGTCTATATATTGTGCGAATATTTTTAACGCACTTTAGTAAATGGACCCCTAACAGTGTAAATACTAGAGTGCGAAGCAACCCTTTTGTTTTGTTATTAACCTAAGGGGTCCGTTTACTAAAGTGCGTTAAAAATATTCGCACAATATATAGACAGAATTTTCGCCAAATATGTTATCGCCAGTTTACTAACCTGCGGTAAATATAAATTTGCGAATTTTCTTGCGCAAGAATAATTGTTCGCCAGTTATCGCATTTGCTGAAAATAACGCTACGTACACATTAACGCATGGTTTACTAAACAGCGAAATGTGCTAAAGACAAAATTAACGCCAGAATATTCGCAAACTTTTACCGCCACATATGAAGTGGCGTAAAAGTATTTTTTCTGCCAGAAAATTCTCAAGGGGCAGGAAATATCCCATAATAATGTTTTTTTTTACCCATCATTCTTTGCTGACAGGAGAGAGATCTGTAGCTATTGCTGACAGGATGTTTTGGCTTCTGCTTCTATCTGGTGCAACAGCAGCAGTTTCAGCTCAGAGGCGTATTATTGGCAGTGGCATCACAGTCCAAGGATTCGTCAGCCTCTACACTTTTTGGTTTCATTGGGATTGGCTACATTAAACTGTACATTTCTATGAAGCAAAGAGATTGACTGGTATCATTTCCTATGATTCTATTGGCAGAAGAGTTTATATGATGCAGACATGTTTGATTGGTATTACTCTGGTGATGTTGTTGGATGGTATAATCATCAGTCAATAAAGTTTATAAGTTTTGAAGATGCATTTCTGGCCATAAATGTCACAGTAAAAATTGCCATAATAACCGCCATAAAACAAGACTATTTTATAGCATAAATATTCGCAAGAACGTAATTTTTCGCCAGAAAATTCGCAACTCGCTAAAATTACCGCTAACGTAAGCTGGTTCCTTAACGTAGTTACCGCAAGTGATTGCAATGACTTCTGAGCGCATCGCTGTTTAGTAAACTTAGTCGCTGCGAATATTCTGGCGTAAAAATATTCTCAGCGATAACATGCGGAAACTTAAAGTCAGATTTACCGCACTTTAGTAAACGGACCCCTAAGAATGTACAACTATGCATTGAAGACAGCGTACGATTAACTTTTTCAGGAAATGATGTCAGCTTTATCAGTTTTATACACCATACTTTGTGTGTGTGTTTTGTGGCTGGTTATGTAATAAAATACATAATGTTTGCACTTTTTCCAAAGTCTTCACAACTTGGTTCTAATTGTCTTGTGGTCCTGACATGTACTAAGTTTGCCTTGTGCTCAACTTCCTCTAAAATCCTCACTATCTTGTCCTAATGGCCTTGTGGCTCTGTTAATTTGGTAGTTACTCAATTTATGGTGGACTAGTGATGGGCGAATTTGCGCCGTTTCACTTCGCCGAAAAATTCGTGAATTTCGTGCGAAATTCGCAAAACGGCGAAAAATTCACAAACGGTGCTGGTGTCTCGTTTTTGACGCCGGCGTCCATTTTTTTTCGGCGCCGGTGAAAATTTTTTTTGACGCCGGCGAATTTTCCTTTACTATAGTGGACCACTGAATGGCAATAGGATCAGTATGTGCTTTAGAATAAGCTATAATAGATTCAACTTCTGGGAAAGGGAATGGCTAAATAGTTGTCCGTGTAGTAATGAACATTTCATCACATTTAATTTTGCCCAACAGAAGGTCCTTCCCCTACTATAGTACAGGTATGGGACCTGTAATCCAGAATGCTGGGGACCTGGGGTTTTCTGGAAAATGGATCTTTCTGTAATTTGGATATTCATACCTTAAGTCTACTAGAAAATCATGTAAACATTAAATAAACACTATAGGCTGATTTTACTTCCAATAAGGATTTTATTATTACAGAGAAAAAGCTAATCAATTTTAAAGATTTGGGTTATTTGGATAAAAGGGAGTCTATGGGAGATTGCCTTTTCATAATTCAGAGCTTTCTGTATAATGGGTTTCTGGATAACAGATCCCATACCTCTAGTTAATTGCATAATTGTATAGAAATTGTATATATTGAGCTGGTCAATAAAAAAGTATTTCGGTCAGTGTGGATTTAGAAGTTCTTATAATTATAAGGTGTAAAGTATAGATATGTTAAAGTGAGAACAGTTGAAGATAATGTTGAGAGGAGATGTGGAAATTAAACATTTCCATTAACAGTTATGTTTTAAAAAACAGACAACATTGGAATAATTGATATTTTTTCAACTATAAATATTTACCACCCTTAAATAAACATGCCCAAAGCTGTTCTTGGTAAAATAATTACTACTTAGTTGAGATTCGGTGATGGTTAGAAAGGGAAGAATACTGTATATACACAGGTAATAAAACAATACCTTGTACTCGATCCCAACTAGGATTTAATTCTTCCTTTTAGAGGAAAAACAATCGTATTGGGTTTAATTAATGTTTAAATCATTTTTTGGTATGGAGATCACAATTATGGAAGGATCGTTTATCTGGAAAACCCCAGGTCCTGAGCATTCTGGATAACAGATCTCATACCTGTAATAGATAAATGTATATAAGCAACACAAAAATATAATAAATGAATTGAATTATTTGAGATAGAGCAAGATTATTCTGGTACTGAAGGAATATAAACCTAGAGCAATAATAAATGCTATTAATATATAAATTGTCAGTGCATATCTATATTGTGAGCAATCCAAACCTGAATCAATATATTTTCTCTTAAGAAAAATTATCAATATTTGACGGGCTTTGTGCTGAATGATTACACTCATTTACCCCAATGAGGTAACAAGGGCTGAGACTTATTTTCCAAAACTAATTTTCTTAACTAAGAAAAGATCAAACACAAGACTTTCGGCCTGTCATAATGCCAAGTGTATTTTTATCAGTAGGTCGTTGTTTTTATTGCTTTCCTGAAAAGATATAAAAGCTTTGTGTGGCCAGTCATCACATCATCAAAATGATTCAAGAGAGCTATTCATCTCGGCTGTGACATTGCAACGCCCTTCACCTAACTTAATCCAAAATATCATCTCATTACTTAGATCATGACTTGGTGTTTGGTTTTATTTTTTAATTTCTATTGCTCTGAAAGCATATCAAAGAATGATTATTTAAAAAACACAACAAGCCACATAGTTTCATAAACATTTCAAATGTCTTTAAAAAACATTTAACATGGTTTAATATTGTATAATGGAAAGCTTAGAATTACATTCTAGATCCCCCATTTTTTTAAAGATCCCTTTAAAAAAAATGTAGAGTGGACATTCTCCAATCCCTTTGATTGGCCGAATGAAAATATACAGATATGAATAAACCATGACTGACACCTTGCTTTTTTTCATTCAGCTTCTATATAGGTGCTACAGACTCAGCTTACATAATTAATAGCTTACTGACTTATCATAGGGCGCAGTGCAAACTTCCATGTATTTTGTACTTTGCACACCAATATGGAGCACAAACACCTGCAAAGCTTTTGCTTTCTGCATTTGTAATGAAATGTTCCAGGTAAAAGATTAGCTTATGGCTACTATAAAGAATATCCATAAACTATGCCAAGGTGGCTATGATGTATATACTCTATAGGGGCAGATTTATTAAAATTCAAATTTCAGTTTTAAGCACAAGTTTGGCATTCAGTAAGCAGAAAAAATTGGTAAGTTTATGTAGAAGTCAATGGGAGGTATATTTTCCAAATTCAAGCAATCACATGTTCATAATTAAGCTCACAATCAAGTTTTCTCATTTTTTTCACTGGAAAGTTTGGAAAACTCAACTTTTCATTTTGATACTTGTTTCGTATTGTATATTGTGAAAATGTTGAATGTGCACTTTTTAAAGACAACGGTCACAAGAACTCAAAAACTTGCATATGCCCTTATTTAAGAAAAAGCCCTTTTTTTGCCTTTCATTTTCAATGTCTGCCAAATTTCAGTTTCAATTTAAGTTTCAATTTAAGATTTCTCATGCCTCGTGCTAAAGTTATTCTTCATTTCAAAAGCCCATTTGGGTAAAATGACGACGATCATCAAGGTTTTTTTCAGCATGACACCCCACGTGATTAGTAAATGAGGGGTTTCCTTACAAATTGCTTGTGCTGAAATCATAAATTGGCTCCTTAGAGCTCCTTTTAGTGGTTTTAGAGGTTTTTGAAACCAAGACAAAAAACTCACTTTCTCTACATCCATGAATGTCATGAAATTTATTAAAACTTTGCAAAGTCGCAAAAACCACAACTTTTTCGACTTCAACTACACTCAATAATTTATGTATTGTTGCAAAAAAGACAGTGTCAAAAACATCCAAAAACCTTTAAAACCATGAATCAAAGAAAGATCTTCCAGTTGTAAAAGGGACATCTGCAATTGACTTCTACATAATGTTGACAGGTTTTATCTGGAGTACTTTCCTATTCTGAATTATCAAAGTTGTATTGCCTAATAAATCCCAGAACAGTCAAGCCTTTTTTCCCCACAACTTTATCATATTTTTGGCGTCAAAAAATCAGCCTCTTAATCTTGAAAATTAAAACTGAAAAATAGCTTTAAATCTGTAGTATTAAATTACCTGACAGGGCTCTACCCAAAACCATTTTTAAGGGATCGGATTGAAACCTATCTTTCCTGTGTGAGATAAGCCAAAGAGGCACCTGGGCTTGAAGTATAACTAACATTATTATACTTGTAGAATGACTGGTCTTTATGATGTTATTGGAATGTCTCAGTGATCGTCGCTAGTGATGGGCGAATCTGTGCTGACGCAATGACGCATTGAGGTAACGCATTGAAGTCAATGGGCGTCAAAATAATTTTGATGAGCGTCAATTTTGACACAATTTTTATACGTTTGACTACTTAGTCCAAATGCATTAAAGACAATGGGCATCCGAATAATTTTGATGTGCGACAATTTTTACGCGAATTTTTCACTGGTGAATTGACGCTGCAGTTTTGCAAAAGAATTT
This sequence comes from Xenopus laevis, assembly GCF_017654675.1. Classification (NCBI taxonomy): domain Eukaryota; kingdom Metazoa; phylum Chordata; class Amphibia; order Anura; family Pipidae; genus Xenopus; species Xenopus laevis. The sequence continues at coordinate 29,074,116 of NC_054382.1, read as the reverse complement.
GTTTGCAGCAAAATGTGGAAAATCATATCTGGTGAATTTATTCGCCCATCACTAATCGTGGCAGTTGTTCGTCCCAGTAAAGACTGAGCTTGGGGCTCAGCTATATAGAATGAGGACTATATCTTCTTAGGGGGTCAGGGGGACTTTTGGCACATAGTTATGACTCAGTAGAAAGTGTAAATATAGGATATACAGTGTTAAAATCAATTGTTTTCTTATTTGCTCTGTGAGTACTGTATATTACCAAACAAAGATTGCTGGCTCCATTTTATTGACTCTAGTACAAGATTTGCAAAATGTTTTCAGCAGACAACATGAATGTATTTCACTGTGCAGATCTAAGCAGAAGGGAGACAACTTAGACCATCTATGATTAAGAAAGTTAAATCATGCTGTGCATTATAATACAGTGTTATATATAAAAAGCAATTACAGCGTTCTGTTTAAGAATTTAGAATAGCTAAGCTAGCATTTTCTTGTCATGGAATGCTCTCACAGAACCAAAGGCATACTTTGGTTAAATAGAAAAGAACATTCTCATAGTGTTTTTTGACCTCAATGAGGCAGACAAACTTTCAATTGCTATTCAAGATCAAGTTTAATTACGCTTCATTTTCCCTTCATTCCCGCTATTTGTTACTATTGTGTCGTACACAAGCAGTTGAAGAATGACATTAAATTGCTGTGTCTGAGAATTACTTAGAGTTATGTATTTTTATTTTCCAAGCTGTGAGTTAATTTATGTTATATGGATCTCTCAGTCATCTACTGTGTGCAAATGTGTGTGTATGTGTGTGTGATATAGAGGTGTGAAGAACACAGACTACAAGAATGAGCAATTTACATCACAGTGAAGGAATAATATCTCAAAACTATGTTGTCACGTACGGCTCCCTAAATTGAGAATAAGTGCTAAACTCCCTGGTCACGGCTCAATCTTTCGCCTGTAGCAGCCACCTTTGGCCTCTGGAGGAGCTCTCAGCTACTCAGATGCCGCTAGGTCTTACCTTGAGAGAAGCAAAGCAGATGTTCTGAACAAGCAAAGGGACATGTGCGTTTCCATGGATTTGGATGGAAGGCAACAGTTCAGGGAATAGATGGAAAGCATAGTCAGGCAGACTGGGGTCGGTACAGGCGGAATTCAAGCAGGCTCAGACAGGCAATGGTCGGTACAGGCGGAGTTCAAGCAAGGTCAATCAGGCCAGGGTCAGTACAGGCAGCGTTCAAAGAGTAGTCAGACAGGCAAGGGTCAATACCAGTAGAGTTTAGAATAGTCAGGCAGGCAAGGATCAAAAACTGGAATCAAACAGACAGAGAATCGCATCAAGATACTAAACATATTAGACCTAACAACAGGCAATGAGTTTGGATTCAAAGCCCCTAAAAATATTCAAAGTTTGCGATGATGTTATGATGCTTGCAACGCGTAAAACCCTGAAATGCGCTCCGCGGGCGCCATACAAAGCCACAGACCCAGAAGAGAAAAGATCACCTGGGCGTCCCCGCTGGCCCACCAGACTACCAGTGTGAGTCTTCACAAATGTACAATATGTATTGCCAAAGGTTTAAGTACTTATCCAAGCAGACCCTAAAGTTCAACAGTTGCTTTTGACTTATGGGTGCTAGATACTTAAACTTTCTACACTTCATACAGTCTTTCCTTGCTTCAGGCTAGATACACTATGCACTCATATAGAAGTATAAGGTTAGAAGGAGCACACTCAAGTAAACAATGTAAGGTGCTAATCCAGAGGAGGCCTTCCATATGAGTCTCCAAGGATACAGTATAATAAATTAAAATTAAAAAGAAAAGGCCTTTTTTTTTCATTTTGATTTTCATTTTGATTTCCCCTGAGGAAGACCATTCTTTGGTCGAACAAGTTGGGCCAATGACACCTGTTTAGTTATAGTTTTTGTAAGCATTTTTAATGTCATAAAACTTTGATTACCCCTCCAAAACTGAAACCAATATTTAATGTGAATTACTCTCATCACCAATGACCTACTGTATGTGCTGTATAACCTCCATGTTTCTACTGCCAATATCTCATCCTATACACACTAAATCTGTATTCTATATTTGGATTTCTGTGCTCTATATGCATTATTTTAGATTGCCTTCTTACACTGTGTCCAATATTCCAGGTTCCATTAATAAATATTTATATATTGAACAGTGGCATAAAACTATGTTGTGAACATCCTACTTTTATTTCATATTTATATGTCCTTCTTCGGTGTTTATATGTGCTTCTTTGTACACAGTGTTTGTGTTTTCACGAAAACATTCTCAACTATAAGCATTTATTTGTTTTATCTGGGTCCTTTGGATCACTGGCAGTGTAAAGTCAATACACATTTTTTTTATAGATGGTTTAGATGGTTTTTTTTAGAAGGTCCCCAAGTACCTAAATATCTATCCCTTGTGACTGGTTGCTAACAACACTCCCACCACTCTATAATACATGCCATGTAGAGTATGTTTAGTTTAGAACAGAAGGTCAGTGGATTAGGTAGAATTAGTTTCCTTTAATCTTCATTACAGATGTTTGATGTTTGCATTACACCACCTTTGCTATTCTTAGTGCAAGACGGAGGCTAATATTCCTGCAGCATTCCTGTTGCACACTTATAACTAGCGAAAGCACACAGTACTGCTGGCATTTGCCTCACTTCAATTAGCAGTCATTTTATTATATCTGATTTAGAATGTGCCAGTAAAAAAAGCCATTTTCACATATAAATACATGCTACCTAAATTAGCAGAACATATGATAAATGAAATTAAATACTAAAAAAACCACACTAACTTGTGAATAACTGCAAATATAGAATAAGGTCATATTGTTGACTACAGAATGTTTAGTGTGTTGCATAAACAATCAATTCAGTGGTACCTTATGGGGGGCAACCACAGTGACACTTCCCAGTGGAGACAAATGCTCATGTAAGTGTATCTAGTCTAGTCAGTTTCTGACAATGTCTGGCTGCTTATTGCCGAGTCTGTATCTTGACCAACTGCTTTATTTTTAGTTTATGTCTATAGAATGTCAGTTAAGCTTGACAAAGGGTCAGGTGTGACCCGAAACGTTGCTGTAATGCCCTAAAGGGTTCCAATAAAGGCGTTTTAATTTCTAAAAAGAAGGTGGTGCTGTTTTGTCTTGTACTACTATAGACATGTTGCCAGACTACAGATCTTGTCAGACTAATTACATTGCCTTTATGAGGAGGTGAGTAGGCGCCTCAAATCTGGGATGGCAGGGGATATCATTTATTGGACTTTTTTGATATGGTAGAACACAGTAGTTTAATAGTTACATTGGCCGGGAAGAAAGTATTTGTACTTGGATAGAGAACTGGCTGAAGGGTAGGCTGCAAAGAGTTGTGAAATGGAACATTTTCTAATTGGACCAGTGTTGTTAGTTAAATACCGCAGGGCTCTGTCGTTGGTCCTTTGCTTTTAAACTTGTTTATTAATGACCTGGAGGTGGGCATTGAAAGTAATGTTTCTATTCAAGGGATGAAAACATAATTTTACCTTTTTATGAGTCCCCGGTAAGGCCTCACCTGGTATATGCGGTGCAGTTTTGGGCTCCAGTTTTTAAGAAGGATATACTGTGAATGAGCTGGAGAGAGTGCAGAGACTAAGGGGCAGATTTATCAAGGGTCGAAGTGAATTTTCGAAGTAAAAAACTTTGAATTTCGAAGTATTTTTTCGGTACTTCGAACATCGAATAGTCCACGTTCGACTTCGATTCGAAGTGGAAAAACTTAGACTATTTGACCACTCGAATATCGAAGTACTGACTCTTTAAAAAACTTCGACTTCGACACCTTAAACCTGCTGAATTGCTGTTTAGCCTATGGGGTACCTCCTAGAACCTATCTGAGGCTTTTGGGCAAGTTTTTAAAAGTCAAAGTTTTTTTTGTACGATCCTTCCAATCGTTCGATTCGAAGGATTAAATCGGTCGATCGAACGATTTGGCTTCGATCGAATACGCCCGTTTTCGATCAAAAAAATACTTCGACTATCGAAGTATTCAAATTAGATGGTCGAATTTCAAAGTATTTTTATTTCGCAATTCGATCCTTAGTGCAACTAAACTACTTAGAGGGATGGAAGATTTCAATTATGAGGGTAGACTTAAGTTTGGGGTTGTTTTCTCTGGAAAAAGATCCTTGCGAGGGGACATGATTACTCTTTGTAAGTACATCAGGGATATTATTGACAAACAGCAGGGAATATTTTTCCATTAAATAGATCAACACACCAGAAGCAACTCCTTTAGACTAGAGGAATAGAACTTTCATTTGAAGCAGCATAGGTTGTTTTTCTTAGTGAGGACATTGAGGTTGTGATATGCACTGCGGATGATGTTGTGATGGCTGATTCTGTTAAAGGAGAACTAAACCCTAACTATGAACAGAGCATGTGCAGTGAATCAGAAGAAAAGAAGAGAGGAGCTACTGGGGCATCTTTGGAGACACAGATCTTTACTGCTAAAAGGCTGTGGTTGCCTTGGGCTGATACAGAAGCCCAAAACATAAAGCACTACTTCTAGCCTACTACTTTCTTTAGCCTTTAAGAGGGGCTTGTGTGATTTCTTGGACAAGCATAATATCCAAGGCTATTGTGATACTATTTCTGATACTATTAATCTACAAATAATATTGATTTTAGTATATACAGATTATGTGAGTTTATGGAGGGGTCTGTGTGAGTCTATCAGTAGTTACCACCTTCTGCTTATAGGGAGACAGGTGGGACAGGCCTGGTGAGATCAGGGTGGGTCTTGTGATGTTAGTGGTGGGTGGTTTACGTCAGGGGGTGAGAGGTTGCCAATCTGGGGGTGTACCAGTGACATTGGGGGCATGGTTGTCATGCTGATTGGCTGATCACTATGTCTTTTATTTGAAAGATCTGTCCAGATTTCTGGTAATCCGGACAGGCAGTTTTATATCCTTATACAAACTTAGTGATGGGATGAGTTATAATCACTGCTTAGGGCCACAGTATTCATTAGTCCGGAAAGAAAATATTATAGTTTATTAGTATAAAAGCAAAAGTAAGAAAGTACAAGAAGTACAAGAAGAATGGAATACAGTCAATCCAATTTTCCTACATTGTTATGTCTCTCATTTTCCAAATTAATATAAAGTCTGTGTCCAGTTTAATGATGTCAAATGCACTTGTTTTAATGTTAGAATGAGCTGTAATAAAGCATGTTCATTGATCGCAACAAACTGTTAATGAAAGTTCTTTAAATGTGGGTGACCTGGAATAGGGTTCCAATCTCCTAAATTTTGCATTCAGGATCCATAGTAGATCCTTTTAAAAACAAATTTTATTTGTGAGATTTAAGGAAAGATTTATAGTGAAGGAAATTTGCCACATTTCCATACTTTCCTAGCAGATAGCTATTATATTGCACATTAATCATATCTAGTCCTTGTTTTGGGGGACAATTATCACCAATAAATGTGTCTTGATTGACCAGTTAAACAAATCATCCAGTGCCTCAAAACTGAAGAAAGGCTGATGTACATCAGGAATGTTTTTCATTTTTTAGTATGATTATTGAACCCAGGTATATGACCAAATAAGTGTGTGCCTACACCAACAACAACTACATATATATCTACATACTACACATATATCTACATCTGCATTCAGTAAGAAGTGGCATATTTCGTTACATGGTTTGTACAAAGTGTGCATGAGCTGATCAAGGCAGTGTTCTTGGGTTAGTCCTACTTGGTTCAGATTAAGCGAAAAACAATATAGTATTTTCCTTGGTGGGAAGAAATACAGTACCATGCCTGCATTTTTCTTTATTTGGCATGACCTCTTCCAAAGTAATGATCCAGCTTTAACTGCAGGGCACTCCTTAAAGGAGTGGGGTTTGGTACATCCAACATTGAACAAGAGAGGATTCACCTCCCCATATAAATACAGTAAAACTTTAGTTTTACCTACCCTGATTTTAATATTTACTTAATTTTACATTGTTTTTGAGGGCCCACAAATGTACAGTATAAAGCACAATGCATTTGCCTGGTTTTTACATTTTTCCGGATATTACAGTTTTTTTTGGTCCACTGAAAAACATAAATGGGTGGGTTTCTACTGTATATGAAACAAATACTGTATGCTGCTCATCCCATGATTCAATTAGAACCAGTTGGGTGAACGTAGGTGTGTGGTTTGTATCATATACTATACCCATTACCCCAACAGCCCAATTTGCACAAGGATAATTTGGGTGGGTTGAACTGAAAGGGATACTTTTATGGGAAAAAAAATTCAAAATGCATCAGTAATAATAATAATGCAGCTCTAGCAGACTTCTGCACGGAAATCCGTTTTTCAAAAGAGCACAAAGGTTTTTTTTTATATTTAATTTTGAAATCTGACATGGGGCTAGACATATGGTCAGTTTCCCCGGTGCCCCCCAGTCATGTGACTTGTGTTCTGATAAACTTCAGTCACTCTTTACTGCTGTACTGCAAGTTGGAGTGATAGCACCCCCCCCCCATCAGCCCATCAGCAGAACAATGGTAAGGTAACCAGATACAATTTTTATAGGTTTCCAAAGTATTCGTGTCTTTTTAGTGAATCGTGCAGCATAATTTTCCATTCTTACTTTTTTAATTCTGATTTTTTAATAAATCTCATGACATTGTAGTTTTAGAGTTTGATATTTTAGTCATGGTTTCAAAAATTCCTAAAACCACTGAAATCAGACTATCTAATAAACTGGCCACTATCAATCCTCAGGCCCGGATTTGTGGCTAGGCCACATAGGCCCGGGCCTAGGGCGGCACATTTTTGAGGGCGGCATGCCGCCCAGCCGCTCTGTGGGGAGCCTGTGCTCCCCAGTGCTCCGGCGCTTGCACGCTGGCGCTTTTGCGCCAGCGTGTGGTAGTGCGGGCGGGCGCTAAGACCGCGTGGAGCGCACGGCCTAGGGGAGCCCGCCCAGCGAATCCAGCGCTGTCAATCCTTTCTCTGTTTAGTGACCAGGCTTAAAGGAAAACTAAAGTTTAACTAAAGAAGAAGGCTAGAAATGTCAGTCATTATGTTTTGTGCTTCTGTACCAGCCCAAGGCAACCACAGCCCTTTAGCAGTAAAGATCTGTGTCTCCAAAGATGCCCCAGTAGCTCCCCATCTTCTTTTCTGCAGATTCACTGCACTTGCTCTGTTTTGCTGTCACTTACTGCGCTTAGGGACTCACTCACAATATACAGTACACATAGAATACAAATGTCACAATATAAGGCTGAATAGTAATTAATACAGATAATTACTACATGGCAGCACAAACACCACTGCAACTAGCATAAGAATTTAATAATCAGCCCTGTAGCATCAGTTTATATTACAGACCAACCTCATTTTTGCTTGATAATTAGTGACAACCCCTAAGCTCAGCTTCTCACCAGCTGCTCAGAGCCCACTGAGCATGTGAGTGTCACAGACACTTTCCAAGATGGTGATCCCCTGTGACAAGTTTGAAGTCCTGGATCATTGCTGCTATTGGGAAGCTGAAACTTTTGGCTGGTTCAGTGTAGAAATTATGGAATTTTAGCTATATTCATTATTAGGGTTTGGTTCTCATTTAAATCTCCAGTCACAGTCTCATATTTTTTCATGTTTGTAGATCTGCTTACTTTTAATATTCTCATTGTGTATATTAGCCAATATATATATATATATATATATACATACAGTATGTGAGTGTGTTTCCTTGACGTGTTTATCAAAAATTCAATTTAGCCCAAGCCACAGTAATGATAATCTGGAATAATCATGATGTGCATATGTGTCCATGCGAGCTTCTAAGAATGGTTTTGATCTACTGAATTTCTTATGATCCGTCATCATTTCACCAGCATATAACATTTTATTTTAAGTTAATTTGTTCTGACATCTTCCTACCACTTTCATATTCATTATCATTCCAAAGTGAAGATGTGCGTTCTTTATGCTGCTCAGATCTGGCTGTGCCTTGTGTCATTCAAATAACTCCATTCCAAAAGTGTCATCAATTAGGATTAGTTGGTTTTTAAAAATCTCTAGTGCCAATAATTATCAATATGTTATAACAGTATTCTTATTTACTTTCTAAAAGACAATATGATCAGTAACAACTGTAACTGGCCACTGTTTCTGGCCTCTGGCCATTCAGGCATTATACAGAAGCACACAAAAGAAAACTGGTCATGAATATCCCTAAAGTGAAAGAGATATGGATGGTGGCATAATAGAATGGAAGAAAATTGAGAGTATTTTAAAAAGGAAAATGGAGTACAAAGAATGAATAGAATAGTATGAAAGTATTTCCCTCATTATAATCAATTAATCTCCATGTATAATATTTTCTGTAGAGACCCAGAGAATTCATTGGTTTTCTATACAGGCATTATTAGCTGTTTATATGTCCAAGAGGATTCTTTGTTCACTCTTTGATTTCCTATTCCTGGGGTTAAGTGTAATTCATACCTCCCAAGTGTCCCGTTTTTGCGGAACCCGCAGTACCGGGTTTGTTATTGAAATGTTCAGATTTTCTCTTTGATCTCCTGCACCAAACAGCCAGAAAAAGATACAAAGTTTCTAACTTAATTGGCTTTTGGCAGAGAGTCCAGAACAGCCACCAAGTGCACTTAGATACTTTTGTAACAATTTAAGATAAGCAGCTCTCTTGGAGAAGCTGGTGAAGTTGCTCTATTGTTGCAAAGCGAAGTTGCGCTAGCGTTGCCTAATTTGCATATGGCAGGAAGTTAAAGTTCAATGGACGTATATGTTGCAGCAAATACATTACACTACACAAGCCCAGGGAACCTTAATAAAATAAAATAGAGTTGTTATAATGTCCTACACATGAGCCCAGTGTATAGTTTATGTGCCATATGTTAGGAAATGTAGGGCGGAAGACGGGTACCCTAAAAAAAATTTACGATCTTTTGCAGCCTATCACCCTGAAATACTGAAAAGTCGCTAGCGTTTTTTGAGTCTTAGAAAAATGTACACATTTTTTTTGAGGAACTCCTATCTACTCTATTGCACTTCGCCTGGTCTGAGGTGGTGAAGGCAAGTCTGGCGCACGAGGTAACGTTCATTAAAATCCACATCTTAGTGAATATATGTCCATTCGCCAGAGCGAAAATTCGTCTGATAATTTCATTTAATCATTTGTTTACTGTTAATAAACAAGTTAATTGCTGCAAGAAAAACTCTAGGATCTGTATCTTTTACTGCAAAGAGGAACATACGAGGTACTGGGAGTTGCTTAAGCAGCAAGGGTAAGAGCACTGGGGAAAGCAGTACAGTATATTCCTGTTTACACACTACAAATACACTTCTCATGCACACTCAAGGGCAGGCTACACTTACATACTATCAGACTTGTCATGTCATGTAGAGATGTCGCGAACTGTTCGCCGGCGAACTTGTTCGCGCGAACATCGGGTGTTCGCGCTCGCCGGAAGTTCGCGAACGTCGCGCGACGTTCGCCATTTTGGGTTCGCCATTGTTGGCGCTTTTTTTTGCCCTCTCACCCCAGACCAGCAGGTACATGGCAGCCAATCAGGAAGCTCTCCCCTGGACCACTCCCCTTCCCTATAAAAACCGAAGCCCTGCAGCGTTTTTTCACTCTGCCTGTGTGTGCTGAAGAGATAGTGTAGGGAGAGAGCTGCTGCCTGTTAGTGATTTCAGGGACAGTTGAAAGTTTGCTGGCTAGTAATCGTTTTGATACTGCTCTGTTATTGGAGGGACAGAAGTCTGCAGGGGTTTGAGGGACATTTAAGCTTAGGTAGCTTTGCTGGCTAGTAATCTACCTTCTACTGCAGTGCTCTGTATGTAGCTGCAGTGGGCAGCTGTCCTGCTTCTGATCTCATCTGCTGACTGCTGCAATAACAGTAGTCCTTGTAAGGACTGCTTTTATTTATTTTTTGTTGTTTTACTACTACTACTACTACTACTATAAGAGCCCAGTGCTATTAGTCTAGCAGTGTTGGGGAGTGGGACTGGTGTGCTAATCTGCTGCTCCTAGTAGTTCAGCGGCACCAACTTTAATTTTTTTTTTTTAATATTCATTTTTTTTTTATTTTACTTTTTTTTATTTTACTACCGCTGTAGTAGTGTATAAGTTGACCTTTTAGGCATTATTTGCCCTGTAGGCATTATTTGCACACTGTTTTCTTCAACCCGCCATCTAGCTGTGTGACCTTGTTCACATTCTGTCTAAATATCCATAATATTACCGTCTCCAGAAAAAACACCGGAGTGACTTTTTTCAAGCAGCCATAATATATTTTACGTAATCCGTATCCACCGCTGTAGTAGTGTATACGTTGACCTTGTAGGCATTATTTGCACACTGTTTTCTTCAACCCCGCCATCTAGCTGTGTGACCTTGTTCACATTCTGTCTAAATATCCATAATATTACCGTCTCCAGAAAAAACACCGGAGTGACTTTTTTCAAGCAGCCATAATATATTTTACGTAATCCGTATCCACCGCTGTAGTAGTGTATACGTTGACCTTGTAGGCATTATTTGCACACTGTTTTCTTCAACCCGCCATCTAGCTGTGTGACCTTGTTCACATTCTGTCTAAATATCCATAATATTACCGTCTCTAGAAAAACACCGGAGTGACTTTTTTTCAAGCAGCATTCATATATTTTACGTAATCCGTATCCACCGCTGTAGTAGTGTATACGTTGACCTTGTAGGCATTATTTGCACACTGTTTTCTTCAACCCGCCATCGAGCTGTGTGACCTTGTTCACATTTTGTCTAAATATTGATAATATTATCGTCTCTAGAAAAACCACTTGAGTTACTTTTTTTCAAGCAGCATTCATATATTTTACGTAATCCGTATCCACCGCTGTAGTAGTGTATACGTTGACTTTGTAGGCATTATTTGCACAGTGTTTTCTTCAACCCGCCATCTAGCTGTGTGTATTATCGTTTCCAGAAAAACCAACTGAGTTTTTGTTGTTGTTGTTGTTTTTTTAAAAATAATGCCAGGCAAAGGCAGGCCGCCACGCAGAGGCCGTGCTAGGGGCCGTGCTGCTATGCAATCCTGTGGCCCTAGCAAATTGCCCAGTTTTAAAAAGCCAATGACCCTGAACTCCCAAAATGCTGAAGAGGTAGTTGACTGGCTTACACAGCACACCCCATCCTCTACCGTTTCTAACTTTACCACAACATCCTCCTCATCCTCCACTGCTATGGCCACCCCACGTAACACTTCCTCCACCACCGGTGCCCCTTCTTCACTGGGGTCAGAGGAGTTATTTTCCAATGAGTTTCTTGAACTGAGTAATGCGCAACCATTATTGCCAGAAGAAGATGAAGGAGATGAGGACCTTACACCAGATTTAATTCTGGCAGAGAACACGATAGAGATGGACATAATGAGTGATGAGGAGGAGGTCCCCGCTGCTGCTTCCTTCTGTGATGTGTCAGAAGAAATTGATGCATCTGAGGAGAATGATGATGAGGAGATTGATGTTTTGTGGGTGCCTAGTAGAAGAGAGCAAGAGGAGGGTAGTTCAGATGGAGAGACGGAGAGTCAGAGAGGCAGTAGGAGAATAAGACTTAGAAGAAGCAGGGAGGACAGCCCGCAGGGATCAGCAGGGCAACAACATGTATCGGCACCTGTGTTCAGCCGGCCAACGCACCCGCCATTGCCGCCAATACCGCCAACTCCGCCAACTTCTACTGTTACCGCCAGATCGCACACTTCCAAAAAGTCAGCAGTGTGGGATTTTTTAATGTGTGTGCCTCTGACAAAAGCATTGTAATTTGCAATGAGTGCAGTCAGAAACTGAGCCTTGGTAAGCCCAACAGCCACATAGGTACAACTTCTATGCGAAGGCACATGAGCGGCAAGCACAAAGCACTTTGGGAGCAACACCTCAAAGGCAACAGGCAAACTAAAAGCCACACTCCTTCTGGTCCAGCATCTTACTGCTCTACCTCTGCTCTCCTTGACCCGTCTGAACCACCCTCCACTCCGCCTTCCACCTTGACCACCTGTTCCCATTCCCAGTCATCTGCCACCAGCCAAGTTTCTGTGAAGGCCATGTTTGAGCGTAAGAAGCCAATGTCTGACTGTCACCCCCTTGCCCGGCGTCTGACAGCTGGCTTGTCTGCACTCTTAGCCCGCCAGCTTTTACCATACCAGCTGGTGGACTCTGAGGCCTTCCGCAAATTTGTAGCAATTGGGACACCGCAGTGGAAGGTACCCAGCCGCAATTTTTTTTCTAAAAAGGGAATACCACACCTGTACCAACATGTGCAGAGCCAAGTTACCGCATCTCTGTCACTTAGTGTTGGGCCAAAGGTCCATATGACTACTGACGCATGGTCCTCCAAGCATGGTCAGGGCAGGTATGTCACCTACACTGCCCACTGGGTGAACTTGGTAATGGCTGGGAAGCAGGGAATGGGTAGCTCAACAACAACAGTGGAGTTGGTGTCACCGCCACGGATTGCACGCGGTTCTGCCACCACCTCTACTCCTCCATCGCTCTCTACCTCGTCTTCTTCTTCTTCTTACTCTGCTGCTGGGTCCTCCTTCTCCTCCTCCACACCTGTGCACCCCCAGCTCCCCCTAGGCTATTCGACGTGCCAGGTACGCCGTTGTCACGCTGTCTTGGGGATGACGTGCCTGGAAAGCAAAAACCATACCGGATCTGTACTCCTGTCATCTCTGCAGTCACAGGCCGATCGGTGGCTGACCCCACACCAACTGCAGATCGGAAAAGTGGTGTGTGACAATGGAAGCAATCTGTTGGCAGCGTTGAGACTAGGCAATTTAACACATGTGCCCTGCATGGCACATGTGTTAAATTTAATAGTCCAACGTTTTGTCTCCAAGTACCCAGGATTCCAGGACGTTCTCACCCAGTCCAGAAAGGTGTCGGCCCATTTCAGACGTTCCTACACAGCCATGGCACGCCTTGCTGACATTCAGCAGCGCTACAACATGCCAGTCAGGCGTTTGATTTCTGACAGCCAGACTCGCTGGAATTCAACGCTCCTTATGTAGGAACGTCTGCTGCAACAACAAAGGGCCGTCAACGAGTACCTTTTTGAACTGGGTGGTAGGACTGGATCTGCACAGCTGGGGATTTTTTTCCCCCGTTACTGGGTGCTTATGCGCGATGCCTGCAGGCTCATGCGACCTTTTGAAGAGGTGACAAATATGGTCAGTCGCACCGAAGGCACCATCAGCGACCTAATACCCTTCGCTTTCTTCCTGGAGCGTGCCGTGCGACGAGTGACAGATGAGGCTGTAGACCAGCGTGACGAGGAGCTGGAAGCGCACGATTTCTGGTCGGAATCACCAGAACGAACCCAGGCACCTGCTGCAACGCAGGGAGAGGTGCCAGAAGTGGAGTCAGAGGAGGAAGGTGGCTTTGTGGAGGAGGAGGAGGAGGACCAACAGGAGCAGGCTTCCCAGGGGGCTAGTGGTGACCTTTTGGGGACCCCTGGTCTTGTACGTGGCTGGGGGGAGGAGACCGTGGATGATGCAGTCCTTGATAATGAGGAAGCGGAGATGGATAGCTCTGCATCCAACCTTGTGAGAATGGGGTCTTTCATGCTGTCATGCCTGTTGAAGGACCCCCGTATCAAGAGGCTTAAGGAGAAGGACCTGTACTGGGTCGCAACGCTACTAGACCCTCGGTACAAGCATAAAGTGTCAGAAATGTTACCAACATACCACAAGTCCGAAAAGATGCGGCATTTACAAACCAGCCTGCAAAACATGTTGTACAATGCTTTTAAGGGTGATGTCACTTCAGGAACTCATCAACATTCCAGGGGCAGAGGTGCCAGTAATCCTGCCACGAGCACACCTGCAAGGACAAAGCCCTTTGGCCAGTCTGTAACGTCAGACATGCAAATGTTTTTCTGTCCAAGGCAGCGCCACAACCCTTCTGGATCCACCCTCAAAGAACGCCTCGACCGGCAGGTAGCGGACTACCTGGCATTAACTGCAGATATCGACACTCTGAGGAGCGATGAACCCCTGGACTACTGGGTGCGCAGGCTTGATCTGTGGCCAGAGCTGTCACAATTTGCCATGAACCTCTTGTCTTGCCCAGCCTCAAGTGTGCTCTCAGAAAGGACCTTCAGTGCAGCAGGAGGGATTGTAACTGAGAAGAGAACTCGCCTAGGTCACAAAAGTGTCGATTACCTGACCTTTATTAAAATGAATGAGGGGTGGATCTCGGAGGGTTACTGCACGCCGGAAGACTTGTTCTGACTTCTATGCAGCTGTCCTTCTCTTCAAGCCTCATGACTCCACACACAGCTGTCCTTTAGCGTCCTCCTCCTCCCTCCGCCACCGTTACAAACTAGGGTGCAAACCCTACTGGTTTAATTTTTTCTGGCCTCTGTGCTTCAGTGGCTGCAACCAAAAAAACTGGGCAAACAATGTCTACAAGGTCAACGTATGGCAAAAAATGACTATTTTCAGCATTTATATGGCATATTTTTTCTGGCAACTGTACTTCAGTGGCTGCGTCCAAAAAAATGCATATTTTCTGCATTTATATGGCATAATTTTTCTGGCCTCTGTGCTTCAGTGGCTGCGACCAAAAAAATGCATATTTTCTGCATTTATATGGCATAATTTTTCTGGCCTCTGTGCTTCAGTGGCTGCAACCAAAAAAATTTATATTTTCTGCATTTATATGGCATAATTTTTCTGTCAACTGTGCTTCAGTGGCTGCGACCAAAAAAATGCATATCTTCTGCATTTATATGGCATAATTTTTCTGGCCTCTGTGCTTCAGTGGCTGCAACCAAAAAAATTTATATTTTCAGCATTTATATGGCATAATTTTTCTGTCAACTGTGCTTCAGTGGCTGCGACCAAAAAAATGCATATTTTCTGCATTTATATGGCATAATTTTTCTGGCCTCTGTGCTTCAGTGGCTGCAACCAAAAAAATTTATATTTTCAGCATTTATATGGCATCATTTTTCTGTCAACTGTGCTTCAGTGGCTGCGACCAAAAAAATGCATATTTTCTGCATTTATATGGCATAATTTTTCTGGCCTCTGTGCTTCAGTGGCTGCAACCAAAAAAATTTATATTTTCAGCATTTATATGGCATAATTTTTCTGGCAACTGTGCTTCAGTGGCTGCGTCCAAAAAAACTGGGCAAACAATGTCTACAAGGTCAACGTATGGCGAAAAAATTACTATTTTCAGCATTTATATGGCATATTTTTTCTGGCAACTGTGCTTCAGTGGCTGCGTCCAAAAAAACTGGGCAAACAATGCCTACAAGGTCAACGTATGGCAGTTGTTTAAAGAGAACAGTAGATTACTAGCCAGCAAAGCTACCTAAGCTAAAATGTCCCTCAAATCCCTGCAGACTTCTGTCCCTCCAATACAGAGCAGTATCAAGCAGATTACTAGCCAGCAAGCTTACTATCATCTGTCCCTGAAATCACTAACAGCTCTCCCCCTACACTATCTCTTCCAAGCACACACAGGCAGATTTTTCAGATACATTTTTGCCCTTGATCCCCCTCTGGCATGCCACTGTCCAGGTCGTTGCACCCTTTAAACAACTTTAAAATCATTTTTCTGGCCAGAAATGTCTTTTCTAGATGTTAAAGTTCGCCTTCCCATTGAAGTCTATGGGGTTCGCGAACCGTTCGCGAACCGCTCGCATTTTTGCGCAAGTTCGCGAATATGTTCGCGAACTTTTTTTCCGACGTTCGCTACATCCCTAATGTCATGTGGGCATTTCATTTCACTAGGTACTTTATACAACCAGAATGTTACCTAAAGTTACCTCCGCAGTATCATCCTGGGAACAAAAACAAAGGATAGTGTTGCCAGGGCTACTAACATTAACCTTACCAGAGTCCAGGTCCAGATCGAAAATTCGATCGCAGCACTTCGCCAGGCAGAAATTCGTTCAGACAACTCTAATTTGCTAAAATGCAAAGTTGTGTCCAGGGCGTCGAATGCTGTCGAATTTTCGCTATTGTTACTTCGACAATCAAAGCGAAGATGCGCTAGCGTTCAATTATGCCTAGCACAACTTTGTGAGAGGTCTTCACTCAGGCTAATTTGCATACAGCTGGAAATATAAAGTTGAATGGACGTATATGTTGCAGCAAATGTCCAGGGAACCTTAATAAAGACAATAGAGTTGTTATAATGCCCTACACATGAGCCCACTGTATAGTTAATGTTCCATATACAGGTATGGGACCTGTTATCCAGAATGCTCGGGACCTGAGGTTTTCCGAATAACGGATATTTTTGTAATTTGGGTCTTCATGCCTTAAGTTTACTAGAAATTAATTTAAACATTAAATAAACCCAATAGGCTGGTTTTGCTTCCAATAAGGATTAATTATATCTTAGTTGGGATCAAGTACAAGCAACTGTTTTATTATTACAGAGAAAAAGAAAATCATTTTTAAAAATTTGGATTATTTGGATAAAATGGAGTCTATGGGAGACAGCCATTCCGTAATTCAGAGCTTTCTGGATAACTTTTCCCACTAAAAATATAATGTAAGTAACAGAAGATTGAGGAACATCTATGCATTCCAATGCACTTTGTCTGGACTGAGCTGGCGAAGGCAAGTCTGGCAAAAGAGGTAACGTTCAGTAAAATCCACATCTTAGTGAATTTGTCCATTCACCAGAGCGAAAATTTGCCTGAAGATAGAGTGCTAATGACCACTAGCGTCTGTCTCTTTTGGTAGCGAAGTGACGCCTGCACCCGTTAGTAAATCTGCAAAGTGCCTGAAAGCGGTAACGCTGGCGAATCGGCGCCAGCGTTAGTCACTTCCCATTTAGTAAATGTGCCCCATAGATTGAAGGTGAGAAAGTAATAATGAACATGTGTAAGACTACACCAGTAATGTAATATATAATTAAGTGTAAAGCCGTTGAGTATAGTTTTATTTTTTTTATTCCTTCATTTTCGGATCTCTTTCTTGTGTTATTGTATAAATATTTGTACAGGTAGGAAATCTATTATCCCATGCTTGGAGTCTGGAGTTTTCTGGACAACAGATCCCTTTATTTGGATGAACACAACTTCAGTCTGCTAAATAAACATTTAAACATGAAATAAACCCAATATGATTTTTTTATGGAGCTTAGTTAGGGTCAAGTACAAGGTACTGTTTTATTATGACAGAGGATAAAAAAGAAATCATTTTTAAAAATTAGAAGTATTTGCTTAAAATGGAAGATAGCCTTCCTGTAATCCAGAGATATCTGGATATTTGATCGTGTACCTATACAATTATATGTAAAAAAGATTTATTGAAAGGGGTGCTTAACTTTTAATTAAACTCAGACTGAAAATAAATTGATTAAACTTTGCCTAGACCAATGTCTAAAAAATATTTATTGAAAATCCAAAATAGAAATTTAGAAAACTCAGCATACCAATCTGTCCATCAGATACATTCTGTTTATTTTGATGTTGTTCAATATACCTAGTTTATCTAGTGAAAAACATGTTTTTAATTTTATGATCTGTAGTTTATTGGTAATGTTTTCCACTCTGTTAAATGCACAATGCCGTGTTCATAGAATTTGGATTTCATTGCACTTATATCATATTACTGCAGTTTATAAGCTTGTAAGAAATTAATTGTTAAAGTTAACAGCCCACAAAACACATAGTAAACAAAACAAAAAATCGGCAGTTTAGAAGCTGTCACAATTATTTTCTTTCCTATAAAATACCTTTCATGTGTCCCTGATTGATATACAGTATCCACCTAGTGCTTTGGTATTACTGATCACTATCTTTCTGTTAATCAGAAAAAAAGGACATTTTTGAGAAAACTCTATAGAATGTACCATAATTAGGCAGGTTTAGAATGGGTCAAAACTGACCCTCTTTGTGCCGTTGGGCATATATATATATATTTGTTTCTGATTTCCCAATACATACACACGCATACTATTGAGCTGATTTATCAACGTTCACATTTGTTTTGGGCGCTAAACTCGTACATTCGAATTAGAGTTTTAAAAACATGAATTTAGAGATTCATCATGCTCCAAACACTCAGAAACTCAAATGTAAAAATTCAGAATGTAAAAGATGGCAAAATCATGTTGAAGTCATTGGGAGTTGGTCTAGGCAAAGTTTAATCAATTTTTTTTCAGTCTGAGTCTCTCTAAATTAAAATTTGAAGTTGGTAGACAATGATGAGTAGAATATAAATTGACTGCACTTCAGTTTTTTTTTACATTTTTTTCAATCGAGTTTTTATATTCACGTTTTTTCATTGACAAGCATGCATTTGAGTATCGTAAGATTTTGATTTTATTCAGATTAAAAAAAACTCTAAAACAAATTGAAATTTTGATAAATAAGCCTCTATACATTTGTATTCCATGTATGACTGTTATTCTATACATTCTCAATAAAGATGCAAAAAAAGCATAATGAAGGACAGGCCCTCAAAAAGTTGCATATCACAGTAACAAACCACTGGGGTCCACTACATACAATTGCTCTCCTGTGCCATTCCTTCATTTATATTGCCATTGGATATTTGGAGATGACTGAACTTCCAGACCAAGCCCTGTATTTGCTTGATAGTTGGTAGGTGTGCTGGTGATTCCAGTACACAATACTTTGCAAAACAACTTTTGTAGTAAATGGTCAAATGGAATTGTAAGGGGTCACACCATGTTACAGGGGAATAGGAGATTTGTAGTGGATTGAAATAAACTGTCGGTCCACGCAATCTTGCAGATGTTTTATTATCAGTTTTATTCAGCTTTATGGAGAGGTCACACATGGCGTTTTTACCTGGTATGACTTCTCGTCTTTTCTCATTCCCCACAATTCTGCTCGGAATAATTTTGTTAAACTTTTGTGAAAAAAAAGGCAAGCGGAAAAGCAATTTACATGCAAAATTTAGCCGGACCGACCGTCACCAACAGACAACTCCGCAAATACGTATATTTGCATTCCACCATGCAAGAGTTTGGCCGTCATATTGAAAATATGAGGTGTATTTCAACAAAGTGTATTTCCAAACCTGCGGATCCCATAGAGTTCAATAATATGGCATTTCCTTGGCGTATTGGCTTTTCTGTTGGAAGATGTTTGTAACAGATTCCACTCACCCTGGTGGTCTAGTGGGAGGACGGCAGGGACGCCTGCCGCCCCCTTGGCGGGGATGCCCGCCGTGCCAAATTGCTCCATCGCAAGCACCGGTCTCTTAGGGCGCGTGCGCACCTCTTCCTGGTTTTAAAGCGCAGGCACGCTGGTGTGATGACGCCAGTGCGTCTTGGCGCGAAAATTCAAATGTATTTAAAGGCACATTTTCTTTTACACAATGCCCATTATAGGAATTGTTCCTGGTGCTTTCTAAACTTTGTGCTAACTTGTTATTCTGATTCTGATTCCTGCTTTGACCCCTGCCTGGCTATTTGACGATCCTGACTTCTGAATCCTGACCGTTGCCTGATTACCGACTTTCGATTCTGCTTAACCCCTCTGATTGATTTCCTGGTTTGACCCTTGCCTGCCTGACTACGTTTATTCTCTTACTCTGCCTATACTCTGTTGTATCTCAAACCTGTTTAATTCGCATATTAGGATACCCAAATTTAAGTAAACATCTAAATGGCAATCACTGCCCCATTACGTTAGGTTCTCTCTCCTAATATTATTATTTGTGTATATCACATTCTCTTATCTGCCCCATATAACTCTATAGAGTTATATGGGGCAGATAAGAGAATGTGATATACACAAATAATAATATAGGTTTGAGATACAGGCAGAGAAACAATGTTAATATGACCAAATTGATGAGATATGTATGTTGCTTTAAGAAAAGAAACGTGAGGTGGCAACACGTGATTGGTTTTAACGTTTGGGGAGGGACTTCCTGGGGTATAAATTCTGTGACCAAATGTAACAACAGCAATGCCTATGAATAAGTGCCTGTGGGTGTGAAACGCGTAAGGCGGAGCATCAATTGGTCTGTATGCCTAATTTTTAATATTTATGCTTAATAAAGAGTGATTTTTTTAACTTTGAGAGAATTGACTTGGAATATATTTTTGAATTTTTTGATTTGGGTGCCCTTTGGAGTTGGGGGCTATATTCCAGCATTTTTTTGGCCCTTATTTGACAGGCCTGTGTAGACTGCAGCAGCTGAATAATAAGTGTTCTTACGTTTATTCTCTGCCTGCCCTGACCCGGCCTGATCTGACTACTCTATTGCCTAACGCCTTGTACTATGACCTTCTGTCCAAAGACTTTGCTCTACAGTCGTGCCCCTCTGCCTATCCAGAACCCTCATCTTGCACCTCTTGTTTAAGTCCAGGTGGCATCCAAGTAAGCCAAGGGCTCCTCCTGAGGCCCAACACTACTGGTGAAGCACAAGCCGAGACCAGGGTGCCTGGTGTTTGTTCTGGTGTTGGGTGCCGACCGTTACAATGTTGGCTCGCAAACGCCCAGTGGGAATTGCTACTGTGCATATTCCATTATTTTCAGTATGGCTTAATTTCACTCGTATTTAAAAATGCAAGGTAAGAACACCCTGTCTGACCTCACCCTTAGTCAATAGCACAGCTTCCCAATTAAAGTTATTCACACAAGTGCTAAAATTAATCATCAAACAGTACAAGGATTGCCAAATGTATTAGCCCTCTCCTGCTGCCATTTTAATACCTCTCATCTCTGTGGGTCACAGCTCTCTGGCAAAAGAGACAACTTGCATTAGGGGTGCAGTCTATGCAGCAACAGGACTTATCAAGTCCAAGATCCCCAAGTTCTCTTCCTCTGGAGCCCTGATTGGTGAGGTAGTGGCAGGTTACTGGCACCTTCGTTTCTCCTTGTTTAAACTTCTGCTTACATAATGCTATCTTTTTACATCTACAGTGAGTATCACAAAACTGACCTAACACTCACTAACCTAACTACTCACCTTTTACTTCTCTTCTCCAGCATAAAGTAAGATTTGATGTTGCTTATTTTTTTGGCACAATGACTTTTTCAGACAAATAGAATAAAAAAAATATACAAAAAGTAGGTTCCAATGTTATGCTTAGTTTCTGGAGAAAAAAAGAGTAATGTTATCATAAAAATTAGACAACTGGCATCTTCTGTGTTGCTTAGGTAACATTACTTTGAATGAAAACAAGGAACTAAGGAAACGGTTTTTGGTGATCAAAAATACACAAGAAAATGAAAATGAAAATGAAAAAAAAAAAAAAAATCTGTTATCAAATTTTTCTACAGTGGCCTAGATAAATTATACACAGGTTACATAATGTGGTTGTTGTAGCCCTTTAAAATTGCTTTGGTGTGCTTAAGATCCTAAAACAGACTTAACAGAATTAAAAATTGCTTGGTATAGACTTTAAAATACTGCAGTTGCCAAAGTTGTAGTAATGGTTTCCTTACAGGGAGAATATATTTCCTGCTTTTTCCACAAAGGGGAAACATTTACTCTGCGTGAAAAAATGTCTAGCAAACTCTTTAACAGTGACAAGAGCATGCATACTTCCACAGGGGAAAAAATGGGGAAATCCAGCATCCATGCAGTGCTGGACTGGGAGGAAAAAGCAGCCCTGGCAAAAGTATCAAAGCAGCCCATGTATTCACGTGCATGATAAATATTTTCAAAACCAATTAAATTGATCTACTATTTATTAATAAAGAGAGCTCTATTTCCTGGACCAAGCAGAGGTCCATTAGAATAGAATCCCCAGCATTATTATACACCCTATTTGCTGGAACTGGCCCTTGCAACAAGTATCTCACCCCAGTTTCTATCATGGCTATTCTTTTCATTGGATAAGTGGCCCTATACTTACAGTATATTCCCTCAGACACTCTTATAAAAAGGCAGCATTTTTTCAACCGCATAAACAAGCCTGTCTCTAAAGTTTGGCCCCAGTTCCATGCCTGTTTGATTTTGAAGCCAGATCAGCAAAATTAAACTGTAGTCTTCAACCCAGCACTTAGCAGGAACTCACCCCATACAACATAGACCCCAAAAATAATGGATACAGTCTGCTCTTTTCCAACTGGATACTAAGGCTAAGGGACAGGCAAAGCTGCACTGCTTGTTGGATCTTGGATAGGTCCTGCTCTGTGCACTAACTCATGTGCACTAACAAATGCATGCATTGGCTTAGCTGTGGGTGTCTGTTGCGGACAGCTTATTTAGATTTCTAAAGCCAGTGGCTTATTTACATATTAAAGATGGACCTCATTCGCATTTTTAGGTGACCAGCCTATTTACATTTTAAAGCAATCGGCCCACCCGGCCTTTTCCTGAACCCACAGGTGACCAGTCCGGACCTGCATCCATGTCTGCACTTCTGCCATGTGATCTCATCCTTGTTGTAAAGCAGTGAACCCCAACCAGTAGCTCGTGAGTAACATGCTGCTCTCTAACCCCTTGGATGTTGCTCCCAGTGGCCTCAAAGCAGGTGCTTATTTTTCAATTCCAGGCTTGGAGGCAAGTTTTGGTTGTATAAAAACCAGCTGCACTGCCAAGCAGAGCATCAATGTAGGTTGACAATCCACATAGGGGCTACCAAATGGCCAATCACAGCACTTATTTGGCACCCCAAGAACATTTTTTCCTGCTTGTGTCACTCCCCAACTCCTTTTGCTTCTGAATGTTGCTCACAGGTTCAAAAGGTTGGGGATCCCTGTTGTAAAGCATCACTGCACAGATTCCTCTTCCCCATGTTGTATACTGCATATCTCCAGTGCCTATGATAGATTGTGGAGACGCCATAAAATGTCATGTTATACACTAACATTTTCAAGCAATATTAGCTTTGTGGAAATGGCTTGGGCCAGTGCAATAGTTTGTCATTTACATAGAAAGGAACTGGTTCCAAGTTAAATGGTGATCAAAAAGCCTAGTGTGCCATAAGACTGGAAAGCTGGAACATAAGCAATGTGAAGACATAAGTCAAATTCCGATACATTGGAGTCTGTGGATGTTTTTTTGTGGAAAAGCCTGGCTAATCGTTTCTCTCCTCACTAATTATGGGTAGTTGATGCCACAAGATGTCATGACACCTGATCATAATTAAAAAAAAACCCATCAAAGTAGAGACCCACAGGCCCTGCTGAAGAGCTCCATTGGTCTTTTTGGTTGGAATCATTATCTATTATAATTTGGTCTTCAAGCTAGTATATTATATATGGAATCCCTTATCTGAAACCCCATTATCTAGAAAGCTCTGAATTATAGTATGGTCCATTTTAATAAAATAGTTCTAAATTTTTTATATGATTTTTCACCTTGTACTTGATGGTAACTAAGCTGCATGAATCCATATTGGTGGCAAAACAACCCTATTGGGTTTATTTAACGATTAAATGATTTTTAGCAGGTGTGGTGATCCTAATTAAGGAAACATCCCTTATCTGAAAAACTCCAGGCCCCAAGCATTGCAGAACATAAAGCCTATATTTGTAAATGGATAATTCATGGTATCCCTTTAAACTGATCTGCATAAAAACAGGTTAAAAAAAGGTCATTCATTTCGCGAAATCCACAAAGCCACACTTATATTTAGATTTTAAATATAGTTGACTAAATTTTGATCACAGTAAAAATGACGGAGCTAGAATTGAAGTGCAGTGCGTCTGAGCTTTCCAGGTCCACATGTGTTTCCCAAATGCCAAAATGGGCAGTGGATATCACACAGCACATGAGCTATTCTTATGAAAGCAGATGGTAGCAGTCAGAATAACACAGACTCTACAGATATTTCCTTTGCACCTGGCACTGGAGGTGTTAGCTGTGCCAGTTCTTTGCACAACACAGATGTTCTTGTTGTATATATTTATATAACTATAAAAACTTCTTTGCTGTTCAAACACTGCCATCCAAAGATTGAGTGCGCTAATCCAAATCCTGCACTTTATTAGTGCACCTGTATTTTCAAGAACTTTATGAATATTCTTAGAATACTAATAGTATTCACTATATGCTTCAAGACATCATTTTATAAATATGATGAATAGGAATGATGACTCCTATAGCCAATGAAGCTGTTGGAAAATAGTACCAACGTTTCATTAAGAAAATTGATGTGTTTTCTAATATCTCAGTGTGTTTATTTTGTAGGCTGGCAACTTTCAGTCTGTGCAGAAATCACTTTATCTGAAATATCCCTATGTTAAATTCCCACATAGAGTAATAACTGCATAGATATAAACAGGATCATTTAATAAAAAGGTGTTGCTTAAATTGGATAGTATACAGGGCTGAATTTATGTGTGCCACCACCCTCTGCACACTTTGAGGCACATTTACTAATCTCGAGTGAAGGAATAGAATTAAAAATACTTTGAATTTCAAAATATTTTTTTGGCTACTTCGACCATCGAATTGGCTACTTCGACCTTCGTCTACAACTTCGAATCGAATCGACCATTCGATAGTCGAAGTACTGTCTCTTCAAAAAAAACTTTGACCTCCTACTTCGCCACCTAAAACCTACCGAGCATTAATGTTAGCCTATGGGGAAGGTCCCCATAGGCTTTCTAGCCAATTTCTGATCAATGAATTAAATTCGATCAATGAATTAAAATCCTTAGAATCGTTCGATTCGAAGGATTTAATCGTTATTATTCCTTCAATCGTTCGCACGAATAGCGCTAACTCCTTCGACTTCGATATTCGAAGTCGAAGGATTTAACTTCGAGGGTCGAATATCGAGGGTTAATTAACCCTCGATATTCAACCATTAGTAAATGTGCCCCCAAATTGATACAAATAGGTGACCCTTGCTAAATGGCAATTTTTGCTACAGATATATAATACTCTAGTACTCTAATAACTTGAAATAGCACACGAGCGAAGTCAGTGTATAGGACTGGGTGAGCGCTCTATCCAAGATCCCAACGTTCCACTCTGGTCACGCGGATAAGACAAACACTGTGCTGAAGGCGCATAAGTCGGATTCTTCTTTGGATGGAGACACTATGTGAAAGGACTGTATAAAATTTTTCTTTTATTGATCAAACTTGGTTAAAATCACAAAAGTCCAGATGAACAGGGCAGGGGAGTGCATGGCTCAACGCGTTTCGTGACTACAAGGTCACTTCATCAGTACTCTAATAACCTTCTCCATGAAACAGTTGGAAACATTTAATTCCCTTACCTGGTCTGCAAGAGAGAAGATGAGCCATCCTGAATGGATCTAGTTTTTCTGCAAGGTTTTTGCTATTGTCACACATATATACATATTGCTTTTATCCCCTTCTTCCAAGTCATTAATACACAGACTAAACAAAAGTGGATAGAATATAGAATCCTTTGCTATACCACTAACATCACAATTGCAACAAGTAAACTGCCCGATTACCTTGGTCAATTATTACAGACAATAAAGTAGAGAAGAATATATTGGTATTAAATATATGCAATAATAATTATTATTATTCAGCTCTCTTTCCATGTACAGTACAAGCAACACTACTAAATACAGAAAAACACTATTGATAAATGTGTACATGTCTTCTAATAAAAACAAAAACTTTTCTTATGATGCAGCAAAGTGTCGTGTAATGGTTGAATACCCCTTTCATACTTGCAGGTCTACTAATATAGTTTTTCTCTTTCGAATGCTAAATGGGCAAACTGCACTTATGATCAATATTAATAATAATAATAATAATAATATACAATAAATGCCCTGCTAGCAGCACCATTGTACTAGAACTAAGCAATCCAACCCTAACAAAAGCTGCTGATCCCATTATACTAATTGTTGGAAGTTTTGGAATTTGGCCTAGACTCAAAATGCTTCTTGAATTATTTCTGATATGCCTTTCAAGACCAGGATATTGATAAACTGCTTTTTACTATAGAAAGCTGTCCCATTTGCCTCTGATAATACTGTCTCTGTTTAAGTATAATGTGTGGCATATTAATGTCCACTATTTATATAGCAATATTTCTAGCAACAGATATTTTTAGAACCAGCTTCTTGGCATGTTTATAATATTTATTTCTTTTCTTGCATTTTCGAATAATTAGCATCTAGGACAAGGCATTGATTTATACTTTTGTGATGGTCTAAAATAAAAATCCTATTTAGAAACTATTTCAATAAATCAAATCAAAGAAAAATCTATTATAACTTGTGTCCTAAAATTACTAATGAAAATAATGTTTTTTAAGCTACCAAGCAATTGGAAAGAACAGAGCCACTCTCAGAAATACATTGGCCACTCACTCAATATCCTCCTAGAATAGAATATTAAAGTATTGTTCCCATTGTCCGTCCATCCACATCCTGAATCACACTATTGTTTGCATTAGACATATTTGACACCACGTTTGAACAAAGGCGAATTTCCTGTTTGCCATATTTTCCTTTAAACTGCTTGCCAAACATTTCAACAGATATAAGCACTGAATGCAATTTATTTCCTTGCAAGCCTAAAGTTATCCTTATTTCCCACATTAGACATGAGAAATCACTGACATCCAAATAAATATTTTAAAGAGAAAACATTCTATTTATATACAGGTTTTGTTGTCCGATTACTTTCCCAAAATAAATGGCAAATTGTAAAAGGCATAAATCTTATGCCATAGAATATATTGATGAGAGGTGCCATTTTGTTTGCCGCATGATAGGCATTTTCCACAGACTACAATACAACAGCAACACAACAAAATGAATAAATTCTAGTACAATGAAACTGCAATACAAATACTGTGAGACACAAACACGTATAAAGGCAAGCCAGAGAATGCAACAAGTCAGGTTATAATGTGTGCCACTAATAGTCACTGTAGTTGTGGCTTATGTGAAATGTCTCTTTATATAAACACAATTCTCTAAAATTGAATTAAGTACATATCTTTTTATGAGGCACTTTATTAGGATGCAGCTTTTGTTAACAGTGTCTAAGAAGAGCAAAATGCGTGCACTTCCGGGTTTTGCATGCCGGTGTGATGACGTCATCGTGCAATGGCGTGAAATTCTAAGTATATCAAGGGGCTTTGAATGAAAATTCATTGCCCGTTGTTAGGTTCAATTTAGGTTGTTCTTGGTGCTATTTCTAAGGGAAACCTATTGAGCCTTGGTTATTGAGCCTTGCCTGACTATTCTGAACTCTGTATCCTGACCCTTGACTGGCTGTTTATTCTGAACTCTCCTAGCTGATCCTTGCCTGTCTGATTACTCTACGTTCTCCAATCCTGATTCCAGCCTGTCTGACTATTCTACGCTCTCCAATCCTGATTCCGGCCTGTCTGACTATTCTATCTCTGCTTGTGCTGGCCCGGCCTGCCTATTCCACGCTGTGTTGTCTAGCCTGTCTTCCTAGTTGTGTAGTGCCCCTTTGCTCATCCAGAACCTGTAGCTTTGCTCCTCTCTTAATAAGAGCTGGTGGCATCCAATTAGCCGAGGGCTCCTCCAGAGGTGAAAGGAGGCTGTTAAAGGCAGAAGCAAGAGCCGAGACCAGGGAGCCTAGCATTGGTTCTGGATTTAGGGTGCCGAACGTGACAGCTCTTTTAATTGTGTTTACCAATATAAACGCATTGTAGTCAATGGGTATCAAAATAATTTTGACGCACAAAATTTTGACGCAAGTGACAATTTTTATGCATGCGACAATTTTGACAAGGCAAAATTTCTCATCTGAGAATTGTCACCACAGTTTAGCGTATTAATTCACTTGCTAATTCGTGTCTGCCGAATATATTTGTCCATCACTACAGCTGAGGCATCAACAGGATGATAGGCAGGGCATCCCCATAAAATGTTCCAGCTTTCAGCTTGGAACAATCTATTTTAGAGTGTTCAGGTAATTTAAGGTGCAGTAAATGCAATATGATTGGGACCAGCTAGTACCTGCTTATGTTTAAGAAAAAAAAACCTTACTGAAGGTGAAAAACAAAAAGCCACCCTTGGTAGCTTTAAGAGATTAATTTTTAGTTTTTGAACAGGTTTAAATGAGAAATTTGCCTCTTCTAGTGAGAGAGAGCACAATTGCTCTCTCTGACTAGTGATGCCATCCCCTCTGGTGGCCTCTGGTTTGTTGATATTTTATGGGAAAAAGATCACCCACTATATGTCTATAATGGCCTGTAATGTACTTGTAAATGGTCTACTAATGAATCTTCACTGAATATAGCTGGCTGTATTGCAGTCCAATTGAGACCACATAGGCACACCTACACAGAACCCTATTCAGATTATATTTAAGGACCATGGATGATTTCTTTAACAACAATAATTTAATAGGCTAGTGTGATAATATAATCTACAACTAGTATAGACACCGGTATATTTATATATAGTTTATATATGTGAGTGTATATGTAAGACGTGCCGGGAGTTCCTCCAGCGCTCTTACCTCTTGACACGTCTCTTCTGGATTGCGGCAAAGCGTCTGGTACTGACGTGATGAATCTTCCAACTGATGCCGGTGTCACTGCGCTAGCGTGAAATTCTAATTTTGGCGCCAAAGATTTCCTTTAAAAAGCCAAATCACCAAAGCGTTTCTACTGACTTGATTTTCCTGATTTTTGACTCAGATTCTAGCCACTTGCCTCGACCCTTTTGCCTGTTCTTCGTCGACGTTTTGCCTAATCCTTGCCAGTACCTTGCTTACGTACTTGTTATTTGAAAACGCATTTACTCCTTGTTGGTATCCACAGCAGAAAACCCGGGACCCCAAAAGGGTGTCGGTGAACACCAGATTCCACAGGCTGCCTCTTAAGGTTCCCGATTGACGAGTACGTTACAATTTAGATGCACTGTGGTTCATTTGGAGGGGTTGAACTTGATGGACTTTGGTCTATTCTCAGCCCAACTTAACTATGCAACAAATGTAATTGCTGCTTGGTTGCTATGGCAACACCACCGGTAATATTTCACTCCACCTTTTTACACCTTTTTACACAGCATGATAAATAGGCCTCTGCATGTTTTCAAAGCTTTTACAAAGAATGTCAAAAATGATGTCTTACTAATACAAATCCATGTAGTACTTGTCCTAAAACCAGGCAATTGTTACAATAACTCATGCAGTGTATGCAGAAAAGAATTATTGTAAATGTGGGGTTTCCATTTTAAAATGAACGTTCCTGTTCCTCTGTGTCTAAACTGCATGATAAAAGTTATGTGAACTTCGAATGCATTAAAATTCATCTTTCCACACAAATGTTAGCTGCAGATGACCCTTGCTGATCTTAACCAGATTTCAGTATCTGTAACTGAATAGAGGTTTTTCCGTACAGCATGTTCTAATGGTACATTGGCCTTTAGCCAATAAGGCACTGAATAAGGCTGTTTGTAAAATACAGAAACTGGGAACAGCTGCAGCAATCAAATTTGATAAAAACAGAGAACTTTTTCTTTCTTTCCTTTTTTTTTCCCCTTTTGGTTTGTCCAAGTTTAGGATCTTTCATATAGGACACCTATTGTTCAGTAACTATGCTTGAATACAAAAGGGAACCTGCCAGACTAAATTAAACAAATGTCATTCCTAATAAAAGAATAGTATTGTTGTGCTAGCCGTAGGCAAAGATTGGTTATTATAAAAGTGTAAAATAGTGGTTTTTTTTAAATACTTCTTAATATAAGAATGTAATGCAAAGTTTTAAATACATGTATAAATGGTTGGAAGTCATAAAATGTATCTTTAAATAGTCAACAGAATTTGATATAGTCTTGATAATTAATCAAGGGTTTGTCTGAATGAGAGGGAAAAAAAACTGGAAATACTCATAAAGGTACTTTTTACCTAAATATATGATGACATACTATTAACACATGCTCAACGTGTTTTCTTAGGGACTTTTTATGTGCATTTAAACCGCACAAGAAAAATAAAACTACATTACAGAATCTTGTCTGGGTGTCTTGCTAAATGTTATGGGGTTTGTCACCACATGATTAATTATTCTTCATTTCAATTTATCAGGTGATCATGAAGTGTTCATGGACAAATTGCTTACAATTATGGACATATCATGTCCATCAGGTTGTCATTTTGGGTAAGCTTCCAAAACATTCAGCTTTCAGGTCTTTTCCCGATTGGAGAGAGGGAAACAAAGCAGTAAATTTAAATCACAATTCTCATAATGAAATTTAGGGGTTGTTTTATCAACTCTCTGTAAAGATTAGCAAGTGGTACTTCATTAAAGCATTACTGTGGGATTTTGAATTTAGCAATTTATTTACCATGCTGGGATTATTTGCATTGGGAAGTTAGAATTAATTATAGTGATAGTGCTCAGGGCTGGTTGCTGAGCAGCACTACCCAATAAATCACTGCTCGAAGTAGGCGAACACATTATGGCGAAGGAACACAGGTCATGATAAATAAATAAATGCTGGGAATTCTTGAGGATTCCCCAGTTGATTCAATTAATAATTGAAATATATCTTACCCAAACTGACTTTAAGGATTGTCTTCTGGAAGTGTATGTAGGGTAGCCACCTGGCCAGTAAAAATGATGGTTGATCCCAATGTTATTAATAGGAAAAAAAGATAAATATATAGAAAGGCCAGCATTTTTTCCAGAAAAGATGGCAACCCTAAGGGGCAGATTTATTAAGGGTCAAATTTAAATACTTCGAATTCGAATATCGAATTCAAAAGTTTTTTCATCGAATTTGGGTATTCTGAGATCGAATAAAAATTGTACAAACAAACGATTAAATCCTAAGATATCGAACGATTCGAACGATTTTACTTCGACTTCAAAAAACGTAGAAAAATGCTGTAGAAGATTCCCATAGGCTAACATAGCACTTCGGCAGGTTTAATTCTGGCAAAGTATTGAAGTCGAAGTTTTTTTAAAGAGACAGTACTTCGATTATCGAATATTTGAATATTCAAACTATTTTACTTCGAATCAAACAGTAAATTCGAAGTCGTAATATCCTATTCGATGGTCGAAGTCTCCAAAAAAAATGTTTTTACTTCGAAAATTCCCTTTGAATTCACTTTGACCCTTGATAAATCTGCCCCTAAGTGTATGCAAGAGCAAATAGGTATTATCCATACACCATACACTGGTCTTTAGGTTGGGAACCTAATGCAGCAGCAGGAGGGAACCAGCCTGAAAGTCAATAAGGAATAAATCTAGGTGCTGGTCAGTCTTACAGTTTGTGAACAATTACTGTAAAGTTACTAATCAAAGTTGCAGTCACAATAGTAGCCATCACTAACTACTAAGACTAAGCCTGGGTAAAATAAAAAATATTGCTGAGGGTTTTTCCACCATGATAAACTCACACAGCATTCACTCAAAGATTGCTCGTGATGCCAGATCATGTTTCTTAACTTTGGAGATAAATATCACAGGTAGTGTTGCCTATAGCAAGCAATTAGCAATTAAATCTGGATAGACACCTACAAATTAGAAAATAAGTGAATATCACCAATATTAGTAAACATGCCCTAAATCACTGCAATGAAAAATCAAAGGCACAGATCATAGTCCTTGTTCATATGTCCTTCTGAAAATGTAAACTTTCAGATACAGAATATGTTTGGCCTAAATACTCTAGGTATGGTACAGCATGGTCCAAATCTGCATAGGAATTAATGTAATGAAACTGAAACCTTTTCAAAGAAACAAACCTGAAGCTGATCTACAACATAACAAAA